>NW_019246245.1:78201-80068 GCF_002742605.1 Olea europaea var. sylvestris
CAATTTTAATTGATCCTCATAGACTTGCGCCGGTGTTAATGGCACAAGAGTAATGGTCCTTCCATCCTTAATGAAACTATATCAATTTTTATACCTATCATGCATAAACTTCCTATCCTATTGTCATGGTCGTCCCAATAAAATATGTCCCGCTTGCATTGGCACCACATCACACACTAACTCATCTTTATAACTTCCAATTGACAAATTAATTAACACTCTTCGATTCACCCTCACCTCGCCACTCTCATTCGACCATTGCAATTCATAAGGTCTCGGGTGTCTCAACAGTGTTAAATCCAACTTTTATACAAGAGTTACGCTAGCTACATTAGTGCAACTACCACCATCAATTATAACACTACATACTGTATTGTTGACGTGGTATCAAGTGTGGAAAATGTTCTCCCATTGCAACTCCAAGTCATCTGCTTTGACGTGAGTAGTCAGAGCTCGTCTCGTGACTAGTAGATCCCCAACTGACCCTTCAACTTTTTCTTCTTCACTAACATCTTCCAACACTGGCATGTCATCAAACTCGCCATCACTATCGCTCACATCTCCCCATTATCCCGTAACATCATCGCCCGTTTGTTTGGGCATTGAGAAGCAATATGCCCCGTTCCCAAACACTTAAAACATTTGATGTCCTGATTGCGCGACGGTTGTGCCTCCAATTTCGATATTGGTTTGCTAGCGTTTTCATCCTTACCCTTTTACCAATCACTTTTACTTCTAGGTACAGCCCCGTTTTTGTTGTTATCATCCCATTTCGATTTCCATGTTGAATTAGAATTCGAAGTACCCAACGATTGCCTAGACGTCCCCTACCTCTTCAATTGCCTCTCAACCTTCATTACCACATGTAACATGTCATCGATTTCTACATAGTGTTGCAACTCTACAACGTTTGCAATATCCTGATTTAACCCATTCAAGAACCGTGCCATGGTAGCTTTCCGATCTTCCCCCACATTAGCCCGAATCATAAGAATTCTCATCTCCTCGTGATAATCCTCTACGCTTTTCGACCNGCATAATCCACAAATTCAAGCACCGCCAATTTTACCCTTTTCTCCCCCGAATAATTATAGCACTCAAAAATCATCTCCACCTTCCTTTCCTTCTCTAAATATGCATCCGGATCGCTTCTCCCCTTAAATTGTGGAATAATCATTTTAATACTCCCCAAATTTCCATCTACTTCATTACCAAGTTATTTCTACCCCGTCTTTCCATCCTATCGCCCCTATGCCTTGCTCGACTCATATCAATGTCATTTTTATCAAAATCATCGTCATTACTACGATACTCATCCTGCCTTCCTCTCCTAGATTCACGCCTACCCGGCCCTCTAACATTAGACATTTTTACTTGTCCCCGATTAAGATTAACGATTGTGGTACCTATTTGCACCATCCATTCCCTTTGCCTATCCACCTTCTCCTTAACATCACCAAGTACCAGTTCAAACCTCCGTATCATGTCCTTCAAAGCATTGTTGTCATTACCGTTTCGGCTTGAGTTGGAACCTTCTTTTTCCGACATCACGTCACACAAATTTATATGCCTCACAAATATATCACTTGAAAACACTCAATATGGCTTTTCCCTCTATTAAACTCACAACTCGGTCTCTTACCACTCAAAGTCTCCCTCCAAGCACTTCAAAGAACCAAGTGAACTAAATCAAGTGTTTTACCGAGAATTCAACAAACCGAATAATAACCAAGAACCATGAGACTCAAGGAATTGAATTAGGTGGAATAGATGATTGTTTTGACAAGAATATGCGAATAGACACAATAGTAAAGTGAAGAATTGACACAATGGAATAGCCCAAATCACACAATTCGAGAGTTGTTTT
>NW_019246246.1:0-1467 GCF_002742605.1 Olea europaea var. sylvestris
TCCAATACGGTCGTTACATTTCCAAAAAGTTCT
The DNA here is from genome assembly GCF_002742605.1 of Olea europaea var. sylvestris. Classification (NCBI taxonomy): domain Eukaryota; kingdom Viridiplantae; phylum Streptophyta; class Magnoliopsida; order Lamiales; family Oleaceae; genus Olea; species Olea europaea. The sequence continues at coordinate 34 of NW_019246246.1, forward strand.
TATGGGCCAAAAACGGACAACGTGTGCAAAAGTTACGCTCAATTCTTCGTTCCCCGACTCTAAAGGCGTTCTAAATATACAAGCACACATTCCTTTGAAAAATGGCCAAAATCACTCGTACGTCACGATGAAGTGGTGAGTTCAATCCAAAACGGTCGCTACATTTCCAAAAAGTTCTTATGGGCCCAAAACGGACACCGTGTGCAAAAGTTACGCTCCATTCTTCGTCCGCCGACTCTCCAAGCGTTCCAAATATGCGAGTGCTCATTCTTTCGAAAAATGGCCAAAATCCCTCGTACGTCATGACAAAGTGGTGAGTTCAATCCAAAACGGTCGCTACATTTCCAAAAACTTCTTATGGGCCCAAAATAGACACCGTGTGCAAAAGTTACGCTCAATTCTTCGTCCACCGACTCTCCAAGCGTTCTAAATATGCAAGTGCTCATTCTTTCGAAAAATGACCAAAATACCTCGTACGTCATGACGAAGTGGTGAGTTCAATCCTAAACGGTCGTCACATTTCCAAAAAGTACTTATGGGCCCAAAACGGACACTGTGTGCAAAAGTTACGCTCAATTCGTCGTCCGCCGACTCTCCAAGCATTCTCAATATACAAGCGCTCATTCCTTCAAAAAAAGGCTAAAATCACTCGTACGTCACGATGAAGTGGTGAGTTCAATCCAAAACGGTCGCTACATTTCCAAAAAGTTCTTATGGGCCCAAAAGGGACACCGCGTGCAAAAGTTACGCTCAATTCTTCGTCCGCCGACTCTCCAAGCGTTCTAAATATGCAAGTGCTCATTCTTTCGAAAAATGGCCAAAATCCCTCGTACGTCACGATGAGGTGGTGAGTTCAATCCAAAACGGTCGCTACATTTCCAAAAAGTTCTTATGGGCCCAAAACAGACACCGTGTCTAAAAGATACGCTCAATTCTTCATCCGTTGACTCTCCAAGCGTTCTCAATATACAAGCGCTCATTCCTTTTAAAAATGGCCAAAATCACTCGTACGTCACAACGAAGTGGTGAGTTCAATCCAAAACGGTCGCTACATTTCCAAAAAGTACTTATGGGTCCAAAACGGACAACGTGTGCCAAAGTTATGCTCAATTCTTCGTCCGTCGACTCTCCAAGCGTTCTCAATATACAAGAGCTCATTCCGTCGAAAAATGGCCAAAATCACTCGTACGTCACGATGAAGTGGTGAGTTCAATCCAAAACGGTCGCTACATTTCCAAAAAGTACTTATGGGCCCAAAACGGACACTGTGTGCAAAAGTTACGCTCAATTCGTCGTCCGTCGACTCTCCAAGCGTTCCAAATATGCGAGTGCTCATTCTTTCAAAAAATGACAAAAATCCCTCGTACGTCACGACAAAGTGGTGAGTTCAATCCAAAACGGTCGCTACATTTCCAAAAACTTCTTATGGGCCCA
>NW_019246247.1:0-1466 GCF_002742605.1 Olea europaea var. sylvestris
TAGACACCTCTAGCATTAGAACTACTGGTCTACTTCCTGCAGCCTTCTACTATCATAGATTTCTCTAGTCTCTTGCTAGATTCCTGCTCTATCAACCTACAACCCAATCTGTTGTCTCTTATAGCCTCTTGGTTTGTACTAAACCTCTCTCCAAGTGGAACGCCAAGAACCACTTGTTCTTGTGTTTGTAATTGCGCTTCAACCCACCTTTCTCAATCCCCCAATGAGAGAGTCCTTTCCTTACAGGATTAAAGAAGCTCAGTATTTTGGGTTATGAAGATTGATGTTTTTTTTAACAAAAGAATGGTTGCCGGATCACAAGAGCAATATGTTGAATTCAATGTTTGAAACTCTCTTGGATCTCTTGAATATGTTTAGAAGCAGATAATAATGTGAGGCACAATGTAGCAACCACCCAAAATTCGTGATAGGCCTTGGGGTTATTTATATTTGAAGGTGTCAAAAGCAGTATGTACCGAGTAAAACACTTCAAAATCGTGAACTAGGGGTTTTGTTGCATAGAAATGTTGCTTGAGCTGGCAAGAATCGAGCGAGAGGTATTATATTTTTTTTGCTCGAGCGAAATGCTAGTGAGAATCAAGCCACACTGAGCAGTCATCAGTATTTTCATCATAACATTCTCTCTCGATGTCTGATTGAGATAATTCAACTTGCATTCGAAAGCAAACTTAAAGGACTACAATTCTTCTAGATGTAGCCTTGTCTAAACTCCAATGTTTTCTATGTGAAAAATACATTGCAAATTACAACTGAAACTTCGGAACATAATTCGTGCGTCTCTTTGATATCCTATAGACTTTCAATTGTATTCCAATAATCTTATGTGATCTTCTTGAAAATCTTAGACTCCTTCAATGCTCGAACACTAATTCACCTCATGTATACAAAATTGCACCCTGAGCCCCTGACTTTTACAACAATGTTCAATTGAGTCCCTGACTTTTACAAACATACAATTAAGCTCATTTTGTCTACAAAATTGCTAATCACACTTTCAAACCTAACAAAAGGTTTCCATTTAGGATTTTTCTAAGACGCGTAAAAACAACCTGAAATTAGAGTTGGAAGACATGGATTAAATTAAGTAATGACAATCTTAGACTTACGAGTGGCACAATGTAGTTTAGTTCAAATATGAATGAAATCGAACCGAATTGAATATCAATAAGAATCTCAAAAATGGAACTGTTGGTTCCATATTCAACTATAGTACCGAATCGGAATCAAACCAATCGGTTTCAAATCAATCCTCAGATTGAAAATAGCCAAAAATAGAGTATGAAAATAATACCAAAAGAATTAATCAAATAAAGCAACAAACAAAAACTCACTCCATAGCTCAAAATCAACTCATAAAGGTGAAAAAAAAACATAAACTATTAAACGCAGCATAAACGGTAAATATGGATCGAATATTAATTCTTAAGAAAATCCATATAATAATA
>NW_019246248.1:0-1466 GCF_002742605.1 Olea europaea var. sylvestris
CTACATTTCCAAAAAGTACTAATGGTACCAAAACGAACCCCGGGTGCAAAAGTTGCGCTCAATTCTTCGTACGTCGACAATCCTGACGTTCCAAATATGAAAGTGCTCATTCTTTCGAAAAATGGCCGAAATCCCTTGTACGTCACAACGAAGTTGTGAGTTCAATCCAAAACAGTCGCTACATTTCCAAAAAGTACTTATGGTCCCAAAACGGACACTGTGTGCAAAAGTTAAGCTCAATTCTTCGTACGCCAACAATCCAAGCGTTCCAAATATGCAAATGCTCATTATTTCGAAAAATGGCCGAAATCCCTCTTACGTCAGGATGAAGTTGTGAGTTAAATCCAAAACGGTTGCTACATTTCCAAAAAGGACTTACGGGCCCGAAACGGACATCGGGTGTAAAAGTTACGCTCAATTCTTCGTACGCCGACAATCCAAGCGTTCCAAATATGCAAGTACTCACACTTTCAAAAAATGACCGAAATCCCTCATACGTCAAGACGAAGTGGTGAGTTCAATCCAAAACGGTCGCTACATTTCCAAAAATTACATACGGGCCCAAAACGGACACCGTGTGCAAAAGTTGCGCTCAATTCTTCATACGCCGACAATCCAAACGTTCCAAATTTGCAAGTGCTCACACTTTCAAAAAATGGCCAAAATCCCTCATACGTCACGACGAAGTGGTTAGTTCAACCCAAAATGGTTGCCACATTTCCAAAATGTACTTATGGTATCAAAACGAACCCCAGGTGCAAAAGTTGAGCTCAATTCTTCGTACGTCGACAATCCAAGCGTTCCAAATATGCAAGGGCTCATTCTTTCGAAAAATGGCCGAAATCCCTCATACGTCACGACGAAGTTGTGAGTTAAATCCAAAACGGTTGCTACATTTCCAAAAAGGACTTACGGGCCCGAAACGGACACAGGGTGCAGAAATTACGCTCAATTCTTCGTACGCCGACAATCCAAGCATTCCAAATATGCAAGTGCTCACACTTTCAAAAAATGACCGAAATCCCTCATACGTCACGACGAAGTGGTGAGTTCAATCCAAAACGGTCGCTACATTTCCAAAAAGTACATACGGGCCCAAAACGGACGCCGTGTGCAAAAGTTGCGCTCAATTCTTCGTACGCTGACAATCCAAACTTTCCAAATATGCAAGTGCTCACACTTTCGAAAAATGGCCAAAATCCCTCATACGTCACGACGAATTGGTGAGTTCAATCCAAAACGGTTGCTACATTTCCAAAAACTACTTATGGTACCAAAACGAACCCCGGGTGCAAAAGTTGCGCTCAATTCTTCGTACGTCGACAATCCTGACGTTCCAAATATGCAAGTACTCATTCTTTCGAAAAATGGCCGAAATCCCTTGTACGTCACGACGAAGTTGTGAGTTCAATCCAAAACAGTCGCTACATTTCCAAAAAGTACTTATGGTCCCAAAACGGACACTG
>NW_019246249.1:0-1466 GCF_002742605.1 Olea europaea var. sylvestris
AGATGGAATGAGTGTTCAAATAACATTAATAGAGATATTTTACAATTCAGACCGTTTTTCTTTTCTATTGTACGTTTTTTATTTATATTTTTAAAAATATGAAATAAGCAGAGGGGGAAGTTAGTTTTCATTTATGTATAGAATCCATTCCGAAAGTAGTTACAGATAAAAAGAAATTATTTTACTGATACTGACTTACTGTTTAATCAAAGAAACAAGAAAGACTTGACTCTCGCACAATTTTCACAAATGGTTGGAGGGTAGAATTGAATTTAAAACATGCACACTCGAGTACATTTTTTGAAAAGTTCAAAAGAATTTGTGCGACTTTTCTTACATAGTTCAAATTTATTTTTAATCAAACGGCTGACACACACGGGTGTTAATCATTTCCATTTTCTAAAATTTATTTTTAAGCATATGCAAAGCACTTGAAGACTTCAATATATTGTGGTATTATTCATGAGTACAAGTCGTGGGAGAATCTCTATAGTTCAACTTATTAAACATGTCCTTAATGTCTGCAATAAATTATTTAACAATGATCGCTTCGAGTGTCGTAGTTAATCACAATACTTGATGGATACTCGAAAAGTAATAATTGCTGCTATCAAGGCAAATAATCCCATGAGACCCACAGTTTGTATAGGATGATGCACAAGTTTTAAAAGTGAACTCGTTGCACGTCATGTGAAAGACTATATTTCAAACAAAAATTTTGTTATGCCCTAATCAACTTAAGCTTGTAGATTGTCATATATGGCAGTTTTGAAGGGATAGCTTGTATGGACTACTTCAATCACACATTATTTGAGAAGTTCGGTTTATGACTATAAAAAAATTGATTTCTATTTCCTGCAAATCGGTTTATGGCAGAATCCGCCCCAATACTTGTTCTTTGCTGAAGTACTCTATTTAGCAATTGAAAATGGTGGATCAAACACAAGCCATATACATTATGGACAACATAATATAAGATAAATTAGCAAGAGAATAAGGTTTTTACAATATTCATTCTTCCATGATAAATAGATAAAACATAAGGCATCACAAAAGCCAATATCAAATCTCAATTGCGACAAATGCGGGCAGTGGGCATAGTAACACAAATAGGTGCATACTTCTTTTTAGCTTCTGCACTTCCTGGTTTGGGCTCACCAGCCATAGCAACTTTTGCGACCGAAAATGCGGCTGCAGCTGCGGCCGCAAACATCAAGTCCCTTCTAGTGCTGCTTCCCTCTTCCTTGGTGCTCATCACGACCTTTTCATCCTTGGAGGCCTTAACCATGGAAACCCCTCCACGGCGCGCGGTGGTGGGAGGTTGTTTGGAAATGGCGGCAGCTGCGGAGCCACCCAAGAATGAGGCTGTCATTGTCAGAGAAGCCATTTCTATGTAGAGTTTTTAGGCTATCTTGAATTCACAGTGTCACAAGGAATTGGGCAGACTGGTTGGAAGTTAAAAGTGT
>NW_019246250.1:0-1466 GCF_002742605.1 Olea europaea var. sylvestris
TTTTTAACAGGATCCAAATGTAAAGCTAAATATTACTCTATCAAATGTAAAAATACATATACTATATGTCATAGAGTATTCGAGGAGTGTCGGATACAAACACACAACACAAATAAGAGTGTATATGCATCATAGACATTAAATAATGTGCATTAATGTTTCTAGTTGCCTGTGGTTGTTGGTATTGAGGATACCCATTCTTATCATGGCAAATTAAAATGTTATTTTTGATTCTTTGCCGTCTTATAAAGAAAGCATAATCACAATAAATAATTTTAGCGTTTGTTTGTATTTCGCGTATCACTTTGACCTGACCATAAGCATGATGTTGCTACATCCATTTTTGGTGAACTTAGGGTAACATTCAAACCTTGAGTGCTGCTGATCTTGACAGATATGATGCAGATGCATGGCTTTTATCTCCTCCTTGCCAACCGTACACTCGCCAAGGTAATGGATTGTTTTTTGTTTCTCTCTTCTTTTTTCTGTTTTCTGTTAATCGGCCATAATTTATTCAATTTTGCTATATACTAAGGTCTACAGAAAGGGTCCAGTGATGCTAGAGCTTTCTCTTTTCTCAAAATTCTTGAACTTATACCGCAAATTTCCCGACCTCCGCTCATTCTATTTGTTGAGAATGTTGTTGGATTTGAGGTTTGTACATATCTTTCTGGAATGGAAGTTATTTTAAATATCTGCATTCCATTTATTAATTATTTATTTGTTATCAACTTTGGAGCTATTCTAAAACTGTTAATCCATCTGTCTTGTTTTATGGTTTGTTGCAGATATCTGATACACATACGAAGATGCTTGAAATATTGAGTGAAAATCATTTTGTTACACAAGAGTTTATTTTGAGCCCGTTGCAGTTCGGTGTGCCATATTCCAGGCCACGTTATTTTTGTTTGGTCTCTCCCCCACCTCGCCCCTCTCACTCTGTGTTTGTGGATCTGTTTTACGCCATTTGCTGTAAACATTGCATGCATTATAGGTTTATGAATTTCTATGCGTATTTATGGAATCACACATGTATCCTCATTTATCTATGAACAAATGTAATTGAAACATTTTGAAAAAAATGTGTTGGTGAAGTATAAAATTTTTAGGTGATGTATAGAATATGTTTTTGGTTCATGCTAGGCATTTGATATCTAATCTTAAATGTAATGACATCTGCTCATGGTCAACCACAGACAAAGTGTTAGAAGAAAGAAAAAAGAGAGAAATTATTTTAATACGATGCATTTGATTATTGATTTGATAGGAAACCATCATGAATTTTTTTTTGCATTATTTTCAACGCAGGCGAAAAGGAAACCTCTGTCTTTTCAGAACCCACAATTTAATAATGAACTTCTTTGGGCTCCAGGCCCTTTTCTTGGGAGTGATGGTTGCATGGTGATTAGTGAAGGAGAACAATCGCATGGATGTTGTGATAAATTGCTTCAAGCTTGTCAACCTAT
>NW_019246251.1:0-1466 GCF_002742605.1 Olea europaea var. sylvestris
TGTTTCCGATCAATCAGTTAAATTTGAGCCGATTCCGACTTTCCCCCGGCGCGATTTTTGTTTCTGAGCAATCAGTCAAATTTAAGCCGATTCCGACACCGTAGCCAAAAATGACGAAATTGCCGCCGGCGCGATTTTTGTTTCAGATCAATCTGTCAAATTTTTGCCCATTCCAACACCGTCGCGAAAAATGACGAAATTGCCCCGTCGCGGTTTTTGTTTCCCATCAATCAGTCAAATTTTACCCCATTCCGACACCGTTGCGAAAAATGAGGAATTTCCCCCGGCGCGATTTTTGTTTCCGATCGATCAGTCGAATTTAAGCCGATTCCGACACCGTCGAGAAAAATGACCAAACTGACCCTGGCGCGATTTTTGTTTAAGATTAATCTGTCAAATTTTAGCCGATTCCGACACCGTCGAAAAAAATTAAGAAATTGCCCCGGCGCGATTTTTGTTTCCGATTAATCTGTCAAATTTTAGCCGATTCCGACACCGTCGCGAAAAATTACGAAATTGCCCCCGGCGCGATTTTTGTTTCCGATCAATCTGTCAAATTTGTGCCCATTCCGACACCATCGCGAAAAATGACGAAATGGTCCCCGGCGCGATTTTTGTTTCCAATGAATCAGTCAAATTTGAGCCCATTCCGACACCGTCTCAAAAAATGACGAAATTGCCCCAGGCGCGATTTTTGTTTCCGACCAATCAGTCAAATTTGAGCCCATTAAGACACCGTCGCGAAAAATGACCTAATTGCCCCCGGCGCCATTTTTTGTTTCCGCTCAATCTGTCAAATTTTAGCCGATTCCGACACCGTCGAGAAAAATCACGAAATTGCCCCCGGCGCGATTTTTTGTTTCCGATCAATCTATCAAATTTTTGCCCATTCCAACACCGTCGCGAAAAATGACGAAATTTCCCCCGGCGCGATTTTTGTTTCTGATCAATCAGTCAAAGTTGAGCCCATTCCGAAACCGTCGCAAAAAATGACGAAATTGCCCCCGGCGCGATTTTTGTTTCCGATTAATCTGTCAAATTTTAGCCGATTCCGACACCATCGCGAAAAATGACGAAATTGCCCCGGCGCGATTTTTGTTTCCGATCAATCAGTCAAATTTGAACCCATTCCAACACCGTCGCGAAAAATGACGAAATTGCCCCTGGCGCGATTTCATTTTCCAGTCAATCAGTCAAATTTTAACCCATTCCGACACCGTCGCAAAAAATGACGAAATTGCTCCCTGCGCGATTATTGTTTCCGATCAACCTATCAAATTTTTACCCATTCCGACACCGTCGCGAAAAATGACGAAATTGCCCTCGGCGCGATTTTTGTTTCCGATCAATCTGTCAAATTTTTCCCCATTCCAACACCGTCGTGAAAAATGACGAAATTGCCCCCGGCGCTATTTTCGTTTTCGATCATACAGTCAAATTTTAGCCCATTCCGACATTGTCGCAAA
>NW_019246252.1:0-1466 GCF_002742605.1 Olea europaea var. sylvestris
AATTTTAAGGCCCAGACAGTTGAGTCAAACTTTAATGGGCGGCCCAACCGAGCCGTCCAGGTCATCTTTAATAGGCAACCCATCAGCTGGGTGTCCATCATTTATTTTAATACCCTTATTTATTTCCTTACGGTTAATCTAATTTTATTTTTTTTTAAAATGAAAAGATCTGTAATGCTAATATGGGATTGTATGTCTTTCGATTTGTTACTTTGACGAATTTGAAAGGAATGAAAATGGTCAATGGGTATGGAAATAAATGAGTAAAGGATATGGAGTTACTGATAATGTGATAACATCGAGTACATCATTTAAGGAAATGCATCATGATTTACAAAATATGCTCAACGTTGATACATCTCATTACGATATGAATTTGGAATTTCAATTTAAAGAACATTCAACCACTTTGATTCTACCTGTAAAAGTTACTTTTGAAGTGCAAATGAAGTTTCTAATTGAATTAAACAAAGATGGCACGATGACTCTTATTTGAGTAACTCTATTGAGGAAGAATGTCCACAACAGTGAACATGCATATTCTGATGGATTGTATTTAATATAAATGACTTTTATGACACAATATAGATAGCTCATGATGATGATGTGATTAATCCCAAGACAATTATACACATCACGATCTCGCTATTACGTACAAAATTATCGATATCCATTACAAATTAGGATGAGATTACATAAACGAGTCAGAGACATGAGTAAAGTGGGAACTTACTAGCTAGACCGAGAATACAATTTTCTAATTGTTTGCTTATGGTTCCCGATGACGAAGATTTACATGATGAGCAACTGTTTGACATGAAGAAAACTTTGCATGAAGCTGTGCACCAGATTGCAATGAAAAATTACTTTGAGTTTAAAGTGAAGAAATCAAATAAGTCTACCTAGCTTTGCCAATCTTCAAGAGATTTTTGAGGTTGAGTGTGATGCTAGTGGTATAGGTATCATTTCTTAATAGAAGAGGCCCGCTGCTTTCTTTTCAAAAAAGTTAAGTGATGCTAGGCAGAAGTGAAATATTTATGATCAAGAATTCTATGTAGTTGTGAGAGCTCTAAAGCAATGGGAACACTACCTTGTACAAAATAAGTTTGTGTGGTTCACTAGTCACTAATCTTTGAAGTTTATTCGTAGTCAAAAGCATATCAGCGGGATGCATGCTGGTAGGTGACTTTCCTCCAAAAATTTCCCTTTGTGATTAAATATAAATCTGGAAGTGCGAACAGAGTTGCAAATGCACTAAGTTGGAGAGCTTCTTTACCAGTCACATTATCAAAAGAAATTGTAGTGTTGAGTACTTGAAAGAACTGTACGCAGATGATCCTGAATTTAGGGAGATTTGGAGCAAGTGTGTGAATCAAAATTCAATGGTGGACTTTTATATTAGTGATGTATATTTTTTTTCAAAGCCAACTAGCTTTGTATTCCTATTTCATCTCTATATAAAAAAA
>NW_019246253.1:0-1466 GCF_002742605.1 Olea europaea var. sylvestris
TGGCGTGATTCCAATCGAATTAGACTAGAAATTTGTCAAAAACGAACAAACTCGAAGTTATCATGAAATGAAAAATTCTTTTCATTGGCTCGATTCCAATCGAATTAGACTAGCAATTCGCCAAAAACGAGCAAACACGAAGTTATCATGAAACCAAAACCTAATTTTCGTTGGCACGATTACAATCAAATTAGACTGGCAATTCGCCAAAAATGAAACAATCCGAAGTTATCATGAAATAAAAAACCAATTTTCAATTGCTCAATACCAATCGAATTAGACTAGCAATTCGTAAAAAATGAACGAATCCGAAGTTATCATGAAATCGAAAACCACTTTTCATTGGCTCGATTCCAATCGAATTAGACTAGCAATTCGTAAAAAATGAACGAATCCGAAGTTATCATGAAATCGAAAACCACTTTTCATTGGCTCGATTCCAATCGAATTAGACTGGAATTTCTCCAAAAATGTACATACCTGAAGTTATCATGAAATAAAAACTTTTCATTGGCTCGATTCCAATCGAATTAGACTACCAATTCGCCAAAAACGAATGAACTCGAAGATATCATGAAATCAAAAACCACTTTTCATTGGCTCGATTCCTATCGAATTAGACTAGCAATTCGGCAAAAACGAACAAACCCGAAGTTATCATGGAATCAAAAGCCACTTTTCATTGGCTTGATTCCAATCGAATTAGACTAGCGATTCGTAAAAAATGAACAAACCCGAAGTTATCATCAAATCAAAAACCACTTTTCATTGGCGCGATTTCAATCAAATTAGACTAGCAATTCGTCAAAAACGAACAAACCCGAAGTTATCTTGAAATAAAAAACCACTTTTCATTTGCTCGATTCCAATCGAATTAGACTAGTAATTCACCAAAAACGAATAAACCCGAGGTTATCATGAAACTAAAAACCACTTTTCATTGACTCGATTCCAATCAAATTAGACTAGCAATTCGTCAAAAACAAACAAACCTTAAGTTATCTTGAAATCAAAAACCACTTTTCATTTGCTCGATTCCAATCGAATTAGACTAGCAATTCATCAAAAATAAACAAACCCGAAGTTATCATAAAATCAGAAACCACTTTTCATTGGCTCGATTCCAATCGAATTAGACTAGCAATTCGCAAAAAAATGAACAAACCCGAAGTTATCATGAAACGAAAACCCGCTTTTCATTGCCTCGATTACAATCGAATTAGACAAGCAATTCGCCAAAAACGAACAAACCCGAAGTTGTCATGAAATCAAAAGCCACTTTTGTTGGCTCGATTCCAATCGGGTTAGCCTAGAAATTCGTAAAAAACGAACAAACCCGAAGTTATCATGAAATCAAAAACCAATTCTCATTGGCGTGATTCTAATCGAATTAGACTAGAAATTTGTCAAAAACGAACAAACCCGAGGTTATCATAAAATGAAAAACTTCTTTTCATTGGCTCGAT
>NW_019246254.1:0-1466 GCF_002742605.1 Olea europaea var. sylvestris
ACTCCATGACTCAAGCACAACTATTCCATAAATCATACAATTGTCTCATCTTCTTTGTATGGCTTACTTGATTTGTATAGCATTATTCTTCAACTATACACATGTCAATGAGATTGCATTGTAATGTGTGAGAAACAACAATATATTCAAAATAATATTAGTCGCCATCCTCGTTCTAGTTAATATATATTTTGATTATTATATGACGGTATGAATACAAAAATTTTACCTATGTACTAAAAATTAATAATTCACAAATCCTATTTATATCCCGTTACTTATTTAATATTAACCTTTTATAGACTTCGTCTTGCAATATATTACATGAGGAATTCGATGTAGGATATTTTTAATACACTAATACTTAAAATGTAGGAGTTTTAATAGATATTTTTTTTCCATTTTTTTTAATCTCACATCTTTTCGAAAACTAGCTTTTAAAACAAAATATATTGATTTGAAAAATGTTGAAATCCTCGACAGGATGGGATGAAGAATAAGGTCCTCAACTCAAACTCGTTCCATTATCATTCCTAATAGATTAATACCTAAAATTATTGAAAAGATTTCAAGAAATGGAAAAGTTGAGATCTATTGTCTGTTTTGCCATCCATCAAATTAATTTTTGATATGTCATCAATACTTAACGTGTCATATCAAATTTACCCTCGTTAATTTTATCACTAAATTAATGATGTGATAAAAATTAATTGAATGAATAGCAAAATTAAACGACACATCTTAATTCAAAAAGGTGATTCCAGAAACTCGTTCCACCATCACTATTTCTAGTTCATTTACTACTTGAAATTATTGAAAAGAGCTAAAAAAAAAAGTTTCTTTTCAACCAAGGTCAAGGGCGGACCCACATGGGGTCATGTGAGGTCAAAATTTTGCCCTTTTTTTATTTACAATGTACTTTGATGCACTCGTCGGATGTCAGATGAAGTCAAAATATTGCATTCTTAATATCATTTCGAAGTGCTCATAACCTAGTTTTTAACTCATTAATGGCATGCGAAGTGGTCAACTATAGCAAAAGTTATGACATATTAAAGTAGACCGTTTGAAACTAATATTTTGATAATTTCGATAATATCCTAACTTTAAAAATTCGTTTGCAATCATGTGCTATCTGAATCCACAAATCGTCTATGCCATGTAAAAGTTTGTTTCGAAAATTACATCGTTTTCATATCGAATGGTCCAAACGGATATCGAAAATAGTTAAATATGTATTAAAAGTACGCCTCAAAAAAGACGTCTAACTCGTTTTTTTTTAAAATTCAATTAATTATTATTTTTGCACGATAAAATTTTCAATATAATTTATATTATTTCATTCGGAAGTCTTACATGAACTATGACGTAAATTTTTTAGGGTCGTTATGGATTAAATGCAATTTGAATTACTTTCGAATTATATTTGCTTTAAATTTGAATTTCATTTACTTCCTGAACTAAAC
>NW_019246255.1:0-1466 GCF_002742605.1 Olea europaea var. sylvestris
GGTTTTTGATTTCATGATAACTTCGGGATTGTTCATCTTTGCGAATTGCTAGTCTAATTCGACTGGAATTGAGCCAAGGAAAAGTGGTTTTCGATTTCATGTTAACTTCGGGTTTGATCATTTTCGGCTAATTGCTAGTCTAATTCGATTGGAATCGAGCCAATGAAAAGTGGCTTTTGATTTCATGATAACTTCGGGTTTGTTCATTTTTGGCGAATTGCTAGTCTAATTCGATTGGAATCGAGCCAATGAAAAGTGGTTTTTGATTTCATGATAACTTCAGCTTCGATCATTTTAAGCGAATTGCTATTCTATTGGAATCGGGCCAATGAAAAGTGGCTTTCGATTTCATGATAACTTCGGGTTTTATCGTTTTCAAAAAACTACCATTCTAATTCGATTGGAATCGAGCCAATGAAAAGTGGTTTTAGATTTCAAGATAACTTCGGGTTTGATCGTTTTCGACAATTTGCTTGTCTAATTCAATTGGAATCGAGCCAATGAAAAGTGGTTTTTGATTTCGTGATAACCTCGGGTTTGTTCGTTTTTGTCGAAATGCTAGTCTAATTCGATTGGAATCGAGCCAATGGAAAGTAGTTTTTGATTTCATGATAAATTCGTGATTGTTCGTTTTTGGCAAAATACTAATCTAATTAGATTGGAATCGAGCCAATGGAAAGTAGTTTTTGATTTCATGGTAACTTCGGGTTTGTTCGTTTTTGGCGAAATGGAAGTCTAATTCGATTTGAATCTAGCCAATGGAAAGTAGTTTCTGAGTTTGTGATTATTTCGGGCTTGTTCATTTTTGGCGAATTGCTAGTCTAATTCGATTGGAATTGAGCCAATGAAAAGTGTTTCGATTTCATGATAACTTCGGGCTTGATTGTTTTCGACGAAATTGCTAGTCTAATTCGATTGGAATCGAACCAATGAAAAGTGGCTTTCAATTTCTTGATAACTTTGGGTTTGTTCATTTTTGGCGAAATGCTAGTCTAATCCGATTGGAATGGAACCAATGAAAAGTAGATTTTGATTTCATGATAACTTCGGGTTTGTTCGTTTTTGGCGAAATTCTAGTCTAATTCGATTGGGATCGAGCCAATGGAAAGTAGTTTTTGATTTCATGATAACTTCGGGTTTGTTCATTTTCGGCGAAATACTAATCTAATTAGATTGGAATCGAGCCAATGGAAAGTAGTTTTTTATTATATAATAACTTCAGGTTTGTTCGTTTTTGGTGGATTCGATTGGAATCGAGCCAATAGAAAGTAGTTTCTGACTTCGTGACAACTTCAGGTTTGTTCATTTTTGACGAATTGCTAATCGAATTCGATTTGAATTGAGCCAATGAAAATCGGTTTTTGATTTCATTATAACTTTGGTTTTGTTCGTTTTCGGCTAATTACTAGTCTAATTCGATTGGAATCGAGCCAATGAAAAGTGTTTCGATTTCATGATAACTTCGG
>NW_019246256.1:0-11626 GCF_002742605.1 Olea europaea var. sylvestris
CCCTATCTGATACTGAAGGTCCTGCTAAAAGGGGCATATAAATTGGAAGACTTTAGAGGTAGATCCTTACCCTATCCTTGGAACCGAACACCTTAAGCAATAATATTAGTGAACGAAAAAAGCCCCTTTGTGATGTCAATCACATCAATAAAAAAGGACTTCCTATTTTTGAACATTTTACTCAGCAACCTGTCAGAATCTTATAAAGCCCTACTCCATGCGCAGGCCGATCTAAGGTCGTATGTGCTGTGACACTTAGTGAAAAATTCCTCCTAAGGAATTTCATAAAGCCCTGCTTCATACGCAGGCCAATCTAAGATCGTATGTGCGGCGACACTTAGTCGAAAACTCCTCTTAAGGAATCTCAAAAAGCCCTACTCCATACACAGGCCGATCTAAGGTCGTATGTGCTGCGACACTTAGTGAAAAATTCCTCCTAAGGAATCTCATAAATCCCTGCTCCATACGCAGGCCGATCTAAGGTCGTATGTGCTGCGACACTTAGTGAAAAATTCCTCCTAAGGAATCTCATAAAGCCCTGCTCCATACGCAGGCTGACCTAAGGTCGTAGGTACTGTGACACTTGGTGGAAAATTCCTCCTCCTATGGAATCGATAAATCCCTGCCCTACACGCAGGACGAGCTAAGGCCGTACTTGGTACTACACTTAGTAAAAATACCCAATGTATGAGCCTGGTTCGGAAAGCAAGCACTGCACAACTAAGTAAAATTTATTCAAGGTAATTCTACATGCTATTATAACGCTCTTACAAATTTTGCTAAGTCTGTAAGGTTTTGTTTAATAAAAAATAATAATAAAACACCGTACTGAGCATAAACAATTATCTATTCCAAACAAGATGTCATAACTAGTCAAAACAAAGTTCATTCGTAAGCCAAAAACATATGGCAAAACTAAATACCAAAAATCAATGTTTTTAACCGCCTAAGGGTCTTGGGGCTGGGGTAGTATCTTCAACATCCTGAGCTATCGGTAATACCCGGACTCCAGTAGACGCAGAAAACCTCCTCAACTCCTCCTTCTGCCCCTCCAGTGCCTCATCCAGAAAGGCCACATCAAAATCAGGCCTCTCCTTCCTGATGTGCCCCACCAACTTCTCCAGTGCTACCACGTAGACATCTTGGGCTACGACGTCAAACTCGGAGGACTCCTTCCAGGCCTCTACCGCTCTGTCAATCTTGACCTCAGCCTTCTCAGCCCTTTTTGTGGCCTGTCTCGCCCTTTCGTTGGCCTCTTGTACCTTCTGGATGGCCTCTCTGACTTTGCCACGCTTCTTTTCTACCCGAGCTCTGGCCTCTTCCTTCGAGGCCCTCAACACCTTGATCTCCTCCATCAATCTCTCCTCGACATCGAACCTGGGGTTCAGCTCGATCCCCATCTGGGTCAGCTTCTCTTCATACTCCTTCTCCCTCAGAGTGAACTGGGCCTTTTCAGCCTCCATGCTGTTGTAAAGATTGAAGGCCTGATCCTTTGCCTCTAAGAGTTTGTCCAGCTCGGACTTCACCTGTTTTTCAAAAATCAAAAATCAAGTAAGTCATTTAAACAGTTATAAAATTGATCAACAATCAAGTCAAAGGTATACCTTATTCGCCACTACCATCATGTATAAAACTGATCAGTGACCAAGGCCTCACCAATGGGCATCTCATTCAGATAGCCCTGCTCTCTCTCACCCCAACTCCGAGTAAGCAGATTGGCCGACTCCCTCAAAGGTGAAGTGAGCGCGGCAGTCATTCCCCTGGAAGGAGAAGGAGCTTGGAGGTAGTCTAAAAAAATTTCTGGCCTATGTCCCACCAGACTTTCCCAGCTCGGCCTTTGTAAATCTGGGCACTGATCTTGCAAGTTCACAGAATTGGTCTCAACAGCAGGAGGGGCAATTGGGGATGGCAACAAAGGGGATGGTAGGGTTGGGCTCGGCAAAGGCACTGCCTCAGGAATTCTCAGTGATGCCGAGGGGGCAAATCGGTTCCTCTTCAATGGAACCTCCTCCTCCACCTCTTCAGAACGACTTTCCATCCGTTCTGGGACTTTTCTCTTCTTTCCCTTGGCCACAGTCGTCGCCTTTGCTGCCTTGTAACCCCGCATCTCGTCCTGATGGTCTGAGAAAGCAGTGAAACGCTCAATAAATATGTATATACATGAAGAAATCACAACCGCAAATAAAGGTCAAAATATTACCTAAACTGGTTGGAGCCGAACTTGAAACTCGTACTTGCAAGGTATAAGTTCAAATCTGAGATTACAAACTTACAGGATCTTTGCCTTTTAGGTAATGATCTTATTACCTCAGCTCGTCTCTGTGTATCTTTAGTTAACGTCTCTTTCTTGTAATCTGCACAAAGGAAAAAATACCGAGGTCAATATTTCGTCAACATACGCCTTGCTAAAAGATAAACCCAAAAAGACGCTTACATAACGAATGATAGAGCCTGGGAACCACGTCCTCCCTATTCACCTCGGCAGAATGAAACTGCCACTCTCCCGATACATAGAACCATTCTTCCTTCCATTTCTTAATTGAAGAAGGGGTATCTAACACCAGAGAACCTCCCGTCCTGGGCCTAATGCTTGTGTACCACCAGCCTGAGTTCTTCCCATCCTCCTTAAAAGTAAACAGATAATCGAAATGCTGGACACTTAGCTCGAGATTCCCCATTTGGTTCCACAAAATAAGGATGGCTATTAAGGTTCGCCGCCCGTTAGGGCATAGCTACGTGGGAGCTATGCCCCAGGAAGAAAGGAATTTACGAATCACCCTAGGAAAATGAAGCCTAAGACCGACCTGAAGGATAGCCGAGTTCAAAGCAACACATCTCTCAGGAGGAGTGTCAGATGGTTCTGGTATTATCATAACTATCGAACTAGGAATGGCGTATTTAGCTCGCCAGCTGGCTAGCACATCCCCTGTCACAACCGACCTATAAGAACTTGCCCCCCATTCCCCAGAATTACTCTCCTCAACATCCTTACTGGATCTACCTACTCCCTTGGAACCCTCACATCCTAAGTCCATGACAAGACGCCCTAAGTCAGTCGGATTAATTACGGAAATAGGAATGGGGGTAAAAAATTCCCTACAACTAGAAGACAAACTCGTCGAAAAGGAGACTGACTCTTCCTGCTGGTTGCACTAGGAATGAACTCTAGACTCGTCCAAACTCATGTATAAACCAGAAAACAAAGCATAAACTAAAAGGAGGCAGCAGATAAGGACAGAAGGATACCTAGGAAACGAACTGGGAAAACGACCTCACTCGAATACGAAAATACGAACTCAGGTAATCCCCCAAATATTTGAGAAAGTAAAACCAGCGAAATAAGAGGAGAAATGACGGACCAAAAAGGGATTTAAAGGAAGCGAAGCTGAGAGGGCGCGATCTGAGCCGTTCATCCAGAAATGGAGGGAAAAATCAACGGCTCAAAAGCAGGAGAGACAAAATGACATAGTTTTAGCCAAGCTTGCTGAAGAAGCTACTTATAAATGGCGTACAGCTCATCCACCTCAAAAGATGACACTTGTCACAATAATAAATGTACTTCTTGGAGAAAGCATCACTGAGATCAGCCACCCTACGGTAGAGCTAACCTGGGGGTAACTGTTGACATCCGAACTCCGATCTAGTATAAACAGTTCGCTAATCCCACCTCAGTTAAAGGTAAGCTCGGTTCATACCCCAGGTCGGATTTACCCGTCGTTATCTTAGAAAAACATCATGATTACCCCTTGTCACATCACCCTATCAATCAGATACACTTGCCACAGGTGACGTTATCACCGCCCGAAACAACTAATCCCAAGTCCTCGAACTCCAGCCCCTTATAGGTCATCATTACCTGGGTAATGCATTAACACATGACCACTGGCCTCATAGACCAATCATAGGAGAATTTGGCGACTCGAGTTCTGAGTTCGGCACTGTTGCTGATTTGACTGATTTGATGTAATTTTGGCTAAAACTATGTGTAAATAGTTGAATAGGACTCTTGTAAAAGGGAGCAAATTCATATAACGACTTATGGCACAATCACACTAAAATGACATCTTTGTGATCTTTTTTAAGCATAAATCGCCTTTTTTTTTAAAGTTGGTTCAAAATTATCCTTATTAATTTTGACATCAACATGTAGAATTATTATTGGAATTAGTAAAAAATTTGAATAATTTAATTTGAAGAAGAAGAAATGAGTGTTATTCCATACCTCTAAGAAGTGAGAAATGTGTGTATTTAGATTATTTCAAGAAATTGTCATGTCAAATAGGGAAAATTGAATGAGGGCATATTGGTAAAAGAAAAAAAATTCTAAATTAAGAAACATGCATATATATATCTGAGACAAAAGAAAATTGAAATTCAGTCTATATAATTGGGACAGAATGAGTATTTATAAATATAGTTAATTATTATATTTCATAATGGATCCCAAAAAAAAAAAAATCATATCATAATATTTTTAAATTACATGCATTTAATTTTTTTAAAATATTTTATTAACAAATTTGAAACGACACGCGAAAGACGTGAAAGATAGCTTTTCTAGTTGTTTGTCGATATCTTACTATCTAGTCACATTAGTAACATTTGTTCAGTATTGTTAATGACGAAGTAAGAGCCACAAATGAGCGACCGTTAATGAGTTTTAACTTGTTCCTAATTTGAGATCATATCCTACTATTTGATTACCTATACTAGACTTGTAGCATTATCTAGATGGGTATGTTTTCCTTACAATGTACAACCAACCTCACATGGTTCCAGAGATGGGCTCATAAATGAATGTGCAGTATCGATTTGAGTCGCACATTTGACACTAACTAGATATATACCTATTTGAAGAGGGTTGTAGAGTTCTTGTCATTGAGGTGCAAGACAAAAGCTCGATGGATTGAATAAACATTTATAGGCTGATTGCTTTTATTGGCTATTATACAATTGCAATAAGCCATTTTTCGTAACCAAAGAAAGGAGATTGGTTTTTCAAATAAATACATTTTTAATTGATTTAAATTAAAAAATACACCAATCACTTATTTTTTTTATTGTGTAATAAGAATTACTCTTAAAACTACCACTTCTTTTACTTAAAAAGGTTTAAAAAAATTATTATAAAATAAAGTTATCTAGAGATATTTCAAAACATTGGTCTAGCAAGGACTTTAGCACAAATTTATGTTTACATGGTCCTCCTATGTCACATTTGTTTGTAATGGAACCCAATTTTATTTTATTTTATTTTTTTCTTACAAAATATTCTCATAGAACTCTTTTATCTTCACTTTCAAAGTTATTATTATTAATTGGATCATTTAGATGGCAATTTTCAATTCACCAAAAATATTTTTTGAATTAAAATACTTAGGAGACCGTAATCACATAAATTAAGCAATTACTGGTGGTAGAGTCTAGTATTATTAATGGCTAAAAATATTCACACCACAATTTCTAATAGCTAGACTACATTTTAATTGTATGAGATATTCATAAACTTTACAAGTTATTATATTTATGTCTTAATTATTTTATTGCATTTTTATTCTCAAATTAACATAAATTTTCTTATGGTTTTTCTTCAGATTCTTCTTTAAGATAGAGTAAAAAAACTCTTTTGTCCATTGTATTTTTAAATAAGCAAAATAAATAATAATGGAAAAATACGATTAAATATTTGACCATCATTTTAAAGCACATTAACAATATTTTTGGACAAAAATCATTATTAAGAACAAGTTTTTTTTTTCTTTGATCAATGGAGTGTTGAAAATAAGAATGTGATGAAGAAAATTTAATGAATAAAGATTCATGATCGTCAATGTAATTAGAATTTGGTGTATTTAAAATATATATATATGAAGTGAATATAATTACCTAATATTAATTAGATATTCGACAATTAATGAGGAATTGTTGCTTTTTGGATTTCATTTCAAAATATCTGACCTCTAGATGTTAATTGGCATACTTGATTATGATAATTAAGAATCAACAAAATATTTGGATGATAGAACATTGAGTCTATGAAACAAAAGTTTAATTTATGAAGTGTGTCTAGAACTTTCTTAACTGTGTTAGGTGGGTACTTCTCCTATGAAGTATTAAAAAAATCTTGAAACCAATCAATTTTTAAGACACACAAATTAGAGTAATGCTACCTTATCACAAGTCATTCTATGTCACAATGTCCAATAAAATTGAATTATGTTTTTATCCAATAGATAATGTCGTAAAAGTTCAATTGCCACATAGATGAGTTCTAAGCACCACCAGTGCTATAATTATGTAGCATTATTCATTTCATAGAGTCCACATTTGCAAAAGAAAATTAAGCTCTTCACGAAAATAATGTGCAAATTGATTTTAGGACTTTTTTTTCAAGTCGTATTCGTCCTAAACCATACCCACCTCTAGAGTTAAATTAATTCAATTGAGTTGGATCATATAAGTGATACCGATTAATATTAATTTGAGTACTACTTCTTGCCAAATAATCAAATAAATTTCATCCATTTTACCATTGTCCAATCAAGCATAATCCAATATGCCATACAATTTCTCCATGATAGCATGTCAAATTTCTTCCTTATAATAGGAAATAAAAAAGGATCATAAACATAGTGGGCGCATGTGAATTCATTTTCATGCACTTTGGATTTGAATCTCTTTTTCTTAATGGAGTTACAATCTTTTAGAAACATATAAAAGGGCTTAGGATACTGATTTTGAATCTTGAAATTTTGAGAGAAAGCTATTAAACTGAGATGTAAAGGAGCATGCTTAATTATATATTCTACCTTTCTAATTCTTAGACTTGGGGCAACACAAAATTCAAGTCCTTTTTCTTCTCTTAGAGATGCTTTCTCACTCTCTATAGACACACATTAAGAGGAATTGTTTACCTTTGCATCATCTTCTTTTAAAATTGGGGGGTTAACCCCAAAAAGTTCTGGTTAGACCCAATATGAGAAACTTTTAACCACAAGCATCCCATGTCACGTGTTAAGATTTAAAAATTTGATGACAGCCAACCCATAAAAATACTTTTATGTAGTCATTTGTAAGAAAACATATTCTTCTTGGACATGCATGCATGGACATTACCCACAAAATGTGGTCCTCTCCTACATTTACTCTTTTATACTGCTAATACTTGAGATTCGAGCTCCTCAAGACTCCCACCACCCCGCCCCCCACTCCTCAACTACACACACACATCTCTCTCTCTCTCTCTGAGTGTTTGTATCAGAATATATATCTGTGTATATTTATCAGAAGCATGCTTCCAGACGTCAGCCATTACTTCTGGAATTCCATGATAAGCGCTGATATTTGGTACACAAATGAATGAAATCTACTTACCACCTTTATCTTAACTTTTAAGTACAGATTAAAAATAATCTAGTACTATTGTTGTGTCACAATGGGAAAAAGTGATAACAATGATTTTGCAAAAGAAAATATAGGCAAATAATTTTCAAAATTACTTGTCGGCCTATTGAAGTATACAATACTTGGATTCTCGATAGAATTGTGATGGATTTTGTT
The DNA here is from genome assembly GCF_002742605.1 of Olea europaea var. sylvestris. Lineage (NCBI taxonomy): Eukaryota > Viridiplantae > Streptophyta > Magnoliopsida > Lamiales > Oleaceae > Olea > Olea europaea. The sequence goes on from NW_019246256.1 coordinate 7,561, forward strand.
AAATTATTTCATTAAGATTCCGTTTGGCTCCCATTATTTCACAATTTAAAGAGTAGAATAGTATTTTTTGAAAAATGAGTGATTGAGAAAAAAGGAAAAGTTTTCGATTTACGCGTAATATTATTTTATATTGTGTGATTGAAAATAAGAAAGAAAAAAATAAAATTTAATTTAATAGGATCAAACAGGGACTTCGCAAGTGGGCTATGAGGAGTAACAAATTGTGCTGCTATAAGTTCTAGGACAATACTTGGAGTCCATTATGTTCAAGTAGAGTAATCCTAAGTTCTTTTATGTATTTAACGCATCCATTTTAAATCGATGGACAGGGCTTTACACCAGTGAACAGGACTGGTGATTGCATAAAAAATATTTAGCAATTCCTTAGGATTTTAAATGAGATATATAGCTAAAAATTCATAATTAATATTTTAGAGATTCACTAACTATTTGTTAATATCTTTATTTAGCCTTCGTTCAACGAACAAAATTTATATATCATATAAATTCTGTTAAAGTAAAACATTTATCTCGACTATACATTTATCACCATTACTCATTTATCATCTACATGTTTCGTGGGATTCATTACTATTCCTCTTTATAAACCATTTATAAATTTGTCAAAAGCCTTATAATCTTCTTTGGGTACATTTTGTGAATTGTATTTTCTCAGCATTCTAACAAACTATTCCTGCAGACACTATGCAACATTTTTATGTTAGTTTTCAGTAAATTTATAATACACGAGCATATTTACTAGGTTAGATTGAAGAGGATTAAGACAGACTTGAGAACAAGGATGTGCTCAATCGGTAAGATCAGTAAGGATGAAATTCAAGAAATTTAAAAAAGAAGGAAGAAGAAGAAATAGAGAGGTTCGACTGGTAGCAATCTCCGGAATAATTAGGTTCCAAAGTGATTCTATAATAAGTTCTTAGTATAAGTTTCTCTCTCTCTAGGTCACATATACGAGGAGGTGCATAGAAATGATCTCCTACCCATTGTGGACAGAAGTTATAGTGCGTCAAACCATTTATCTTTGAAAAGTCAAAAAGTTACGATTTGATCATCAATGCGGCAGCGTCACATCTGCGGTGGGCAATTGGTATCCTATCCACTATGGACCGAAAATCAACTTTGAGAAGAATCAACCATTTCAAATAAATGGATCTGCGTACCTAAACCATAAAGGAACATCCAATGAATGGGACGGGCTATTTGTTGAGAAAAACTAAAGCTTGAAGATAGTAAACAAAAGCTTTAGTAGCTATTAAGTTTAATATTATTCATTGACTTAAAAAGGTTTTTATAGGCCATTACAAAATAGAAATAATGACAACTGCATCCACCATCATTTATCGTGACTATCTCTAAGGAAGAATAAATCAAAGAGAAATAATATCCTACAAACTAGGATTTATTTCAGCAGAAAGTAACAAACATTTAAACCAGCAAATTAACTATTAAGACTTGGTCAACTGATAACCAAGTTTCCCAACAACTCCTCCCTTAAACTGAACTGTAATCATACAGTCAGTTTAATCCTTGAACACTGCACAAACCAAGTTGCTCTCTCATCTTCAAGAACAATTCTAGTTTCAAAGGTTTCGTCATGATGTCAACCAACTGATCCTTTGAGCCACAATGCACCAATTCTACTATTCCATCATTAGCCAAGTCGCAAAGAAAGTGAAATCGAACATCGATATGCTTACTCTCACCATGCATAACAGGATTCTTCGAGAGTTTGATGGCTGAGTTATTATCACAAAATATAATGCACTTACATTGCTTAAGACTAAGTTTCCCAAGAACTCGCTGCATCCACACACTTTCACAAGTTCACGCAGCAGCAGCAATGAACTCTGCTTCAGTGGTGGAAAGTGACACAACTGGTTGTCTTTTGGAACTCCAAGCTACAGCTGCTGAACTCATTTTAAAAACATACCCTGAAGTGCTTTTGCGGCCATCAAGATCACCTGCATAGTCACTATATGAATAAGCAAGCAAGCTCTCTTCTCCCTCCTTTTTGTAGAGTATTCCCAACTCAGTTGTTCCCTTTAAGTATCGAAAAACTCTCTTTACTGCTTGTTGATGCAATACAGTAGGTGCCTCCATGAAACAAGCTATCAAACTCACTACTTACATAAGATCAGGCCTTGTGACAGTCAAGTGCATGAGACTGCCCACCATTTACTTGTATGTAGTGGAATCAATTTTTGCCCCTCCTTCATCTTTAGCAAGTCTACTTCCTGGAACAATAGGATTTTTTTACAGGTTTACATTGATCCATCCCGAATCTCTCTAGTATCTCATTTGCATACTTCTTTTGACTTATGAAAATCCCAGCTGAGCTTTGCACCACTTCTACTCCAAGAAAATACTTCATGCAACCAAGATCAGACATGTCAAACTCCTTTTTCATTGAATTCTTAAACTTTTCGAACATTTGCTCATTATTTCATGTGAAGATGAGATCATCGACATACAAAATCAGACATGTGAAACTCCTTTTTCATTGAATTCTTGAACTTTTCGAACATTTGCTCATTATTTCATGTGAAGATGAGATCATCGACATACAAGCTTACAATAATCATACCTCCATCTTCATTCTTCTTTGTAAAAAGTGTGTGATCACTCATGCATCTCTCAAACCCCTCATTGATGAAGTATGATTCAATTCTATTGAACCAAGCTCTAGGGGCTTGTTTAAGTCCATAGAGTGCTTTCCTCAACTTGTAAACTTTGCTTTCTTTACCCTTCACCTCATAACCTTGTGGCCGTTCCACAAATACTTCCTCACTGATCTCACCATGCAAAAACTCACTTTTGACATCAAGTTGGAATACTTTCCAACCTCGATTAGCTGCAAGTGAAATTATAAGTCGAATGGTGTCCCAACGAGCTACAGGAGCATATACCTCAGTGTAGTCAATGCCGGCTTTCTGCGTATATCCTTTTGCTACGAGCCGAGCTTTGCATTTATCTAGTTCTCTCTTCTCATTCAACTTAGTCTTAAAAACCCATTTAACACCTTCCTTTTTTGCTCCTCTAGGCAATTCAGTTAGCTCCCATGTGTCGTTCTTCTCAATAGCTTAAGTTTCTCGATCCATATCTTCTCTCCAAGTTGGACTTTTTGCAGCCTCTTCAAAAGTTGTTGGGTCATTTGCTGCGAACATAGCAAGTTGCTGCATTTCCATAGCAAGTTGCTATACTTCATCTTCTTCCTCGGACAAACCTTCACCACTTACATAATCCCTCATCCATATTGGTTCATTTCTTCTCCTCCCTTGAACTGAACTTGTCACATTAGTTGGTGTAGGTAGGTTTGAATTGTTGCTTCCATTCTCTTCTTCTTCTTCAACTTCTTCCTCTTCTTCTTCTCTTTCTTTTTCTTCATCTTCCCATTTAAAATTGCTGCAATGAGCTTCTTCACTAGTTTTTTCCCAGTTCCATTTTTCTTCCTCTTCAAAAACCACATCTCGACTTATGACAATCTTCTTGGAGATCGGATCATACATTCGAAAAGCTTTGGATTCTTCGCTGACCCCCAGAAACACACATCTGAAGCTTTTATCATCAAGTTTTTTTCTTTTTACCTCAGGTATATGAACATGCCCTATACACCCAAATATTTTGAAGTATTCCACTGAAGGCTTAATTCCATTCCATGCTTCTTCTGGCGTTCTATCTTTCATTGCTGATGTAGGACATCTGTTGAGAACATGTACTGCCCAATTTACAGCTTCTGGCCAAAATTCCTTAGGAACTTCTTTGTCAGTCAGCATGCACCGCACCATGTTCATAAGAGTTCGATTCTTTCTCTCTGCAACTCCATTTTGTTGCGGAGAGAAGGCTGCAGTGAGTTGTCTTCTGATCCCTTTTGAACTGCAATATGTGTTAAACTCCGTTGAGGTGAACTCCACACCTCGGTCAGTGCGTAAGCAGCATATATTATTCCTTATTTCTTTCTCTAACATGCTTTTAAAATTTTTGAACATAGTGAGCGCTTCTGACTTAGCATGCAAAAAATAAGTCCACATCTTACGACTATAATCAT
>NW_019246256.1:13618-48662 GCF_002742605.1 Olea europaea var. sylvestris
AATATTTAGTATGTTACATTGAACACAATTAAGACCATACATGTGAGATATCTAGCGCTTTGGAGTCGTTCCCAGATTAAAATCCCCCCTGCAATTACTTTGCAGAACATTTTTTTTTTCTTGCTGATTTGTAATTTCTTTTGGTCTTGGGTTTTTTCTGCTATTCTTTATTTATTTTTACTTTTTTTTGGGTGGCGTGCGGTGTGAGGTGGGGGGCAATGGAGCCAAGAAATTGCAGTTGCTTTAGTTTATACAATTTACAGTCCAAGTTTTTGAACAAGCAGCAGATTTAATTGTCTTTTTTGTGCCTTTTACTTTGTTTATTCTTCTGTCTCAATGGCCAAAGACTCATCATTAATACTAACGGTAAAGGATGGGTTCATAAAGGATAAAGTCAATTACAACTTTTTATTCTAATTTCTGGAAAAAGGTTATTTTTTTCCAGCAAAGATTCCCTCACAGTAAAAATAACTTGCCAATACAGCTAAATGCATGGCATAGAAAGAGAATCAATATGAAAATTTCTCAGATTTGTCTCTTTAAAGTTCCATGACTTCGTGGTCAAATCATAATTGCTTGAACGGGGAAAATGTGGTCTTGGAACATGGCAGAAATATCATGATTTTACTGTATTAGTTTTCTTGATTTTCTTGTAAGAAAACGCAATGATTTGTGTGGATTTTTGTAGACCGTTTATGACTTTCTTCTTGGTATTTGGATCACCAAAAATTTTGCCTACTGATAATCAAGAATGTCCCACTAGTTTCAAACAAAAATTCTAAAGCAGATTAATTCAGCAGAAATTGGTAGAAAGAAGGATATGATTGGGAAAATAATGGAAAAATGTACTTTTAGATGGTGCCAAGTTACTGTACTTTTGTCTCGATAACTATGTGCTATCTTTGGATGTTTCAATGCGAAAACAAGATATCGATGTAAGAAATAATTTCGTTGATGGGTTAATTTGTAGTCGTATTCCCCTTTCAAAGAAGTCCGTCTCAACAGTCTCTCTAAAGTAAGACGCGTTCTTCAATGAGGAAGCCGCAAGAATTCAGTCCTTACAAGATTAGGCTTTCAACCTTTTCCTCAAAAGTATCCAATGATATGGAGGATACTATACCCTATAACAAAGGATTTAGTGCTGAATTCAACATGCTCCTTTCACTGGGATCGAAATGTAAAGTTAGACTAATAAATGAGTTAAAACCCATTGCCTGTAAATCTAAATTTAAAAGGGCAGGCTTGTAAGCACTGTCCAACATTTTTCATGTGCTTAAAAGTAAGTTGCTTCAAGTAATTTTTGATTTTAAGTATAATTTTCAGTATTACTTTTTCTATTAATTCTTGCCTTAAACATTAACACGATAAGGATATCACGCATTAAATACCTTGGATTTGATGACATCTGCCTTCATGAGAGGTAGTAAGAATGATGTTGGATTTTGATACCCAATAAATTTCGGGCGATGATGTTACTTGTTGGAAATTCTTAGTCGATTATCGACCTCTCTAACTTAAGACCATTTGAAGTGGCCCAATTTAATTAGAGACGCACATGGTTTCTTCACTTCTGGGACGGCTTTCAACTTTGGCCCACATATTGGTTTTCGTTTGGGCTCGACCCATTACTAAACTTACTATGTATGTTTGGCTGCCCACTTTCGTTAGTGATGTGTGTAAGTTCCTCCTTTCATTGAGAGCAAAAACCAGCAATTTTTTCCTTGCTTTGTGCCTGTCGTTTTTTCCCCCCTTTTCTTGCCTTTGTGGCTATCTTCTAAGGGAGCCTTTGTGATTGAAATAGCACTCCATTTTTGTGTCCTTTTGTGGGTGTAATCTTTAGCAATCAAAGTAAATAAGTGGTGTGGTTTTGGATCGTCGATTGGAGGTGTTTGAAAAGGTCGAGATTGGTAAACTGGGCCTGGAAATACACCTTGAAGGCACTCTTCCACGACAATTGGTATCAAGCAACTTTGGTAGTGGATTTTCAGCCAAAAATTGATCAGAAAACACCCAAAAATTGACTTAAAAAATGAAATAGAAACTGTCCATTTTTATTTTTTTTACAACCCACTGGACTTGTTTTTGTGTTTTTTGACCAAACCAGTGGCCAGTTGGAGAAACCAAGACCACAGGCAGACTCTGCCGGTGGAGGCACTCCAGATTCAACTACTAGTAACCGGCGAGTAGGACTCCAACGAAGGCGCGTGACAATTGGGCAGTTTCAGGCGATAGTTGCTTCAAGCAAAATATTTCTAATGTGATTATTAAGGATTTGATGTTAGTTTCCTGTTTCGACTCATACAGTGAAATCTGGACAACTTTGCCCCTGCACATTTGTGATTTGATTTTTTGCTCGATTGGTTGCTGCGGTACTTGGAGACTTTTGGGTGAATAGTAAGGGTCCTAAAGAAACAAATTCAAATTTCTCGTTATTTACGGACTCAGATTGATCCGCTCTAATAAATTGGCATGTCTCATTTAAATTTCAGCATTAGCGCGTCATGTTAGGGGTTATATTAGAATCGAAGTTACCATGAAAGGGTAACCGTTGCGTTAGAATTTCAGAAGATATTTGTCATATTTGAAGTGTTGGATTTAATTGCAAGCTGATTATTGATTCTGTATTTAATTGTCATTAAGTCACTATGTGAGATTGTATTGTGTGAGAAATTGATTTTGTTGACATACATTTGTGTTGCATTGAACATTCCATTGAACACCTAGACTTTACTTGTTTGGACATTTATTTGATACTGAGATCTCGAATCTTACGAAATTCTAAAAATTTAGATTAGCGTAGATTGTGACTTTAAAATTACTTTGTATTACCTAATTGTGCATTTTGGTGGTTCTATTTTCAAAAAATAACTTCGCAGTTTAAAATGGGAATGTTTAATGGAAAAGAGATCTTTCAATTTGGCAACAAAATATGAGGAGAATTTTGATTCAATGAAAAGTTTTAAAAGACAACGATGGCAACTTTTCTAAAAATTTGTCAAAAGAACAAAAAGAAGAATTTGACGAACTTGCTTACATTTCAATTATTTTACATCTGTCGGATACTATTTTGAGAAAAGTTGGTAAACTTGATACCATAAAAGAACTTTGGAAAAAGTTAAAAGACTTATATTTACTCAAGTTTACTAACAATAAGTTGTACCTGCTCGAAAAAAATTTAGTTTTAAAATGGATCTTTCAAAAGATCTTTATTATAATTTAAATATTTTTAACAAATTTGTTCAAGATATTGTTAACTTAATGAGAATATGTTTGAAATGTATTAGGCAATTATTTTGCTGAATTAGAGCCTGACTCATATAATGAGGTTAAGTATGCAATTAAGTATGGTAAGGATACCTTAACACCCAAAATTGTCATAGATTCCCTTAAAAGTAAAAAAAAAAATGAAGATGAAGACTGAAAAAAAAAAAAGAAGAAAAAAAAAAAAAGTGAAGATTAAGACTAAAAAAAAAAAAAAAAGAAGATAAGATGTGTGGTAAGATATATATGATGCAGAATAGAATGAAGTTTAAGCAAATGAGTTTAGGTAAGGCTTAGGACAGTAGTGACTCGAGTGATGAAGGTGATAAGAAGGGTAAGGGTTGGAACAATTCCAGTAGTAGATGATGTTACAGCTGTTGTAAAGCTGGATATTTTATTAGAGACCTTCCCGAGAAGAAGAAAAGTACAAGGGTAAGATAAGAGGTCAGGCAAATGTAGTTATAGGGTCGAGTGATGACCTTAGTGAGGGTTATTGAGAATAAACTTAGTTATTGTATGTGCATCTTTGTATAATCATTTCTGCATGTGTTTGATTGCTAAGTTCTATCGCATGATTATATGTTGTATTTAAATATGTTTGATATGTACATTTGCATGAATTTGAGAGCTATATGATTACTTTGTGTAATTATTTGCATAAGTAGTGGGTTAAAATGCATTAACAATAAATGTGTTTTGTGTTTATTGGTGACGTGAAGTATAGATGCCTAGAAATACATAGGTGGTATATACCAAAGATGTGGAGTGTAAGATTTGGATCACGAGTGGAGATGTGATTAAATGTTGGAATCCTTTATCTGTGAAAACCTTGATCGAGTGGAGTGTGAGAGAGCCACTTCTATCACTTCTGTTTGGTAAAAATCCATTATCCACTTAGATTGGAAGAAGTGATATGATGATAACAAATTATCTCGTCAATTTAGGATATAATGTGATTTACTAGTTGATATGAGTTGAGCGATTAGTCTAGTGAGTATGGTGGACGATGAGATGAGATATATATTCTTGAGGTGTGAGTGACACGAAATGGGATAGAATAAGTATGGTGAGATCTTTTTATGGGTCATCTATGCATTTGTTGCATGTGTTTTGACTGTTTGATTGATTAATTTAGTGTTAATCTGTCATTGTGCGTAATTTGACAAGATCTGTGAGTTATCATATATTATATTTTCATTGCATGATTATTTACACTTGATTGTTTGTTATGATTACTTGTTTCTACTGGGGTGTTATTTGACCTTAACTCTTGTGAGTACGTAGAATAGGTGTGATATGCATTTCAGGTCCGAAATACGAGGTAAAATCTCAGGAAATTCATATAGCAGAAGATCTTGAATTTGAGACTTTTTATATCAAAAATATTCTATTAAACGAAGGTATTCGTGCTTAGATGGCAGCTCAAGCACTAAGCCTTTGCAATTTCAGAATCTCCCTGGTGAATGGCCTATTCTCCTCGGTCAGAATAGGTAGGTTAATCCCTTCCCTTAGATGCTCAAGTAAAGTTTAGAGCATTCAAAAAACCTGGGGATCCAATGACAAGATGACATGTGATCTCTTTACTTGTATGACTTAAATGTCTCGTATTTCTCGAAACAATGATTCGGCAAAACAATTCAAAAGATAAAGAAGTATTGTTAATTTCTTCATGCTCGTTCCAAGTTCGAAGGAATCGATCTTTCTTTTAGTTGTTGAATCTCTCTTTGATTGATCAATGTGTGATATTTCGAATTCTCATTGCTAATGGAACCCAAATGATCTCTGGATTGATCAAAAGAAAAAACCTTATTGGTAATATATCTATAATTACTACTTGTACAAATGATTCTTGTATCCATTTTTCATGATATTATGCATGAATCAAGTATATCATGGTGAATTCTTCAGTCTATCTCTACGCAACATTGTTTTGTCAGGTTTTCGCCTATTGCTAAAAATTTCCCACTGCTGCCTCCTATAGGAGTTTGGGCCATGTCTGAGTCCAAATGTGGCAGAATCTCAATTTCATTGGTTACCATGATTATACAATATTAACTTTGTGTTTTGATTGCTTGTAGATTAATTGGATATCAAAGTGAGGCAATGATGTAATTCGTTGGAAATTCTCAGTTGACTTTGACCAAATGATTAAATAATTATCGATATCTCTATGAAATGGCTCAACCTGAAAATCACTTAAGACAATTTGAAGTGGCCCAATTTAATTGGAGACATTTATGGTTTCTTCACTTCTTGGACAGCTTTTAGTGTTGGCCTATTTACCAATATACTTGGCCCACTTATTGATTTCTTTTGGGCTTAACCTACGCACTTTTGCTACCGTGTGTTATTTCTTCCTTTCATTGAGAGCAAAAACCAACAATGTCTTCCTTGCATGGTGCATGCCCTTTTTTTCTATTTCATTTTTTTTTCCCCTCCTTGCCTCTGTGGCTATCTTCTATGAGAGCCTTTGTGGCTAAAATAACACTCCATTTTAATGTCCTTCATGGGTTCAATCGTTAGCAACCAAAGTGAACAAGTGTAGCTTTGTGTCGTTGATTGGAGAGGTGTTTGATAATGTCGAAATTGGTAGACCTAGCTTGAGAATACACCTTGGTGGACATTTTTTGGCGACATATGAGAATTCTATAATCATATACTTGAACAACAAAGAAATTGGCATTTTTAACATTTTTGAAGAAATAGCAATATAGTCACTACAGTGGTTTGAAGCATGCAGATGAAAATGAACAAGAACTATAATTCGTCCAAGAATCAATTTTCTAGGAGTCAAAGATTCGAAGGGTAAATGACATTACGAACTCTTGATATCACAATCTTTTTGTTCTTTCAAATAGATTTTCTATAGCTATGACGTTGCATACAGTTACCCAGGAACTTCGAGAATTTGAAAAAGTAATCGTGGTAACAAAACACAAAAGACAGAGGACGTAGTGAGTTTATATGCAAATTACAGTCTACGGACGGATTGTGACATTCAAGCCACCTCCTTGAGGGGCAGATATTGTCATCAACTCAAGCCTCATCCATCTGATCCTGCAAAATCCCAAACAATGGTATAGATGAGTTAAATCATTTTCAATTAGTTCTAAAAACTAATACCACATGTGACACGACGTGTCCCAAATTACCCTAATGGACCTGACACGTGCCCTGCGTCGATAATAGATACCAAGTGCTAAACCCACCACAAGGCAATCTTGAATTGCTATGAATATGACGAATTAAAAAAAAAATTGACAAAATTTCCTCTGAAATATGGACTAAGCCACCTGAACAAAAATCAATTTTCTCAAATCTATAATTTAAAATAAGGTACACTAGCCCCTTCAAATACAAACCATTCAAAATAAAGTGCACATAAATAAAATTTACACTTCTTAACAAGCCGAAAGACTCTAAATGCCCCCAATATTCAAAAGATACCAAATATGCAATGAGCCCGTGAAATGAATACATTTTCTGACAAAAATGCACGTATTCCAAAAATATGAACTATATAAACTGACACAATGAATCATATAAATAATGATTGTGTGGCTCAAAGCAATACATCAACAGACTCCAATGCTGTTCAACTCAGCTACTATCTGATAAAAAAAAATGGTGACAAAATATGAACTAGTAACTCAATGAGTGAATATTTTGCAGATAAGTATATATTTTCCATTTATGCCAACTTTTTGAACACTAGTATATAATAAAAACATCATTCTACAGTACTATAAACTAAAATCTTTATTCCTTAAAATGAATAAACTAAATTCTATCTGGAATCTAATAAAATATATATATTATTGAAAATCATACCAAAAAAGTACCCAAAATAACCATATGTACATGGCAAAGTTATTCAATTCTGAAATTCTAGTCATACGCGCGGAAAGCTATCCAAAGGCTATAATCTGGAGATACACTATGAAAACACATTCACAATAATGTAGAGCGGGTAAAATCAACATACTGTGGAAACACAAGTGGGTAAAATAACCATATAAGATCACACACGGTGGAAACACATTCACACAAATGCAGATTAGGGTAAAATCACTTGGGTACTTTATGGTGGTTTTAAATAACTTTAAACATGCTGTGAAATATTTAATACACATATGTCATGCTAATAAAATGATTTAACTGTATTGAATTTAACTTTAAAAATAACTGATTGTAAAATTCACTTTATTCTGAAAATCATGCAGTCAAACCAACGATATGAAATAATTAACTTTCAGATCTAATATATATTTAATAAATACTTATTTATGCTTTCCACTCACATAATACAAACTATAGCCTAGGATGGTCAGTAAACGTTTCCAATCTCTTCTTCACCATCTGAAATACGTTATAAGAGAATCAATTTAACCGCTATAAAATCAAGAAACCTTTAATATCTAATTGTATTATATTTAAATTAAATTTCTCGATACTTGAATAAATTTTCCAAATTTTCCTTTAATCTATTGGAGCTAATTTCACTTTCTAGTCCATTTACTAATAACTAGTTCATCAAAATAACCTTCATCCAAAGCAGAAAAACAATTATTCCATTTAGTGAAAACTTGAAATCACACTTGCATCAATTAACTTACATCTTGTTACATAACTCATAATTTCAAATAATCATTTCAACTAATATCCTTGTCTCTACTAATCATACATACCTAAGAATGCAATTAAAATCTAGGGTTTGCCAAAAAATTGATATTTCTTACCTTAATGTATATGGGAAAGTAACCAATTAAGGAACTTCGAAAAAAAAAATGGTACTCATTTCTCTTAATCTGTAATTTATACTAACAAATCAAAATCCTAAAAATATAAATTATGCTACATCTCTTGGAGAATTTTGAATAGCCCAACCTAACTCTTTTTCTTCCCTTTTCTTCTTCCTTTTTCTCCTTTTCTCTTTCTTCTTTCTCGAATTTTCTCTTCTGTGCCCCTTCTCCCAGCTTCCTCTACATGTATCTATCAATGAAAAATGGATTATGATTATACATATGCCACATGTCCTCCACTATCCAACAATTACAAAGAAAGTCCTCCAACCTTCATATAAAACCACATTAAATCCTTAACTTCCAATAATCTGTAAATAGATTCCTAAAATTTTATTTTGTCCATCTTAAACCTTCAAAATAATTTTTTATAATAAATTAAACCCCAACAAAATAATTTATTTCATTTAAGTCCCTATTTGACTTTGACTTTGACGAGTCAACTTTTAATTTTTGACTAGAAAAAATTGAGTTCTAACAAAATGCATGCCATGAAAGAAAATTCCAAATACTATGTTTGGTATAATTGGTTGATATACCATATGTATATTTTTCCTGTAATGGTAAAACTTCATATACTTGTACAAAAAGCTTAATGCAAAAGCAAATCTTGTTCATAGTTTGGACACTATTCTCTAACATAGGATACGTTACAACCCAATTTTTTTTAGTCAAAAATCAAAAGTTGACTTGTCAGTCTTAGTCAAATAGGGACTAAAATAAAATAAATTATTTTATCGAGGCTTATTTTACAATTGAAAATACTCAAAGGTTTAAGATGGATAAAATAAAATTTTGAGGATGTACTCATTCATTAAATTAAGTTAAGGACTTAATATTACGTGCAATTGTTAAATGGAGGACTTGAATTACAATTGTTGAATAGTAGAGGACATGTAGCATACATATAACCATAACCCATTTTCATTTTTCATTGGATATAGAGAGAAAACAGGCAAAAACTGGGAGAAAAATGAGAAAAGTAGAAAGAAAAGGAAGCAAAAGAAAAAAGAGGAGAAAAGAAACAAGAGAAGAAGAAGAAGAAGAAGAGAAAAGAGGTAGTTCAAGTTTGGTTTTCATTTTCTCTCCTCTTTATTTTCTTCAAGAGGTAGAGAAAAATTTTACATTAAAGTTGCTAGGGTTTAATTTGTTGATTTGATTTTCAAATTGAAGAGAATGAGTATAATTTCAAGCTAGCCTTCTTGATTTATTATGCTAATTACAGGTAAGAAATACAATTTTTGAGCAAACCCTAGAATTTTTATTTGAATTCTTGAATAAGTATTATTAGTGGAAATGATTGTGATCATAAATACTCACATGAAAGCATGATTTAATGGAACAAGATGTAAAATAAATTGGTGCAAGTGTGATTTCAAGTTTTCACTAGATGGAAATAAATTTGTACAAAAACCTTATCGCGAAAGCAAATCTTGTTTATAGTTTGGACACTATTCTCTAACACAGAATAGGTAAACTAATTCATTTAAACTTCAGTTTTAGCACAAGAAGCAGATCTCACCTAGACACACCCTATTTTACCCCTTGCACTCTATTTGATAAAAAAGAAGTCATGATCAGCTAGGTTTCTGTAGGCCAATCATAAAATGTCTAGAAACTTAGCAAGGCCATGTGAAAAAAATGGTTGATACCCTATTTTCACAAGCGACCTTTTTCTAAAGAAAGAATCCTAATTTTCAAGGTGGAAGATAAACACAGTCCACCTACAAGATTTTTCATTTCAAATGCTTTCTTTCTACCTCATTTTTTCCCTAGTTGTCTTGTTTACCTTACTAAAAAGGGAATTGTTTCTGTTTCTCCTCCTCTTCCTCAACTCCACTGCCACCATCAATCACAGTATTTACCCCCTTGGAATATCACAATTTGATCAAGAATATATAAGATCAGCCAGATTTCCAGAGGATGATCATAAAATGTATTAGTAAATACCATAAAGTGGTTGGGACCCTATTTTCGCACGCAAATTCCTATTTTCATAGTCAGTCAAAAGTGCCTACCTACGAAATATTTCATTTAAAATACGTTCTTCCTTCCTTAATTGTCTAATTTGCTTTGCTAGAAAGGGGCTTGTTTTTCTTTCTCCTCTTCCTCACCCCTACCCTCGTCTCCTAAGTCTACTTGAAAACTGCCATAGTGAAAAGAAGATAAAACAGGAGAGGCGGCAAGAAGGGAGGAAAGGAGGGAAGCCAGGCCACAATAGTGAGTGGAATATGGAGAGATGAGGTAGGGAAGGCACTCAAGTAGGGGGGTTGGGTTCACATGGGTACAGCTAGGATAAGGAAGATGGGTGAAGTAGATGAGAATGATTTGCGATTATCAAATTAAAAGATGCCTTATTGCATAAAAGAAGAAATGGGGCCTTTTTCCATTTTTCATCTCCAACTCATCCTTCTAGACAATTTCCTCTTTGTATATCTAAACTATTTACCTATTTAAATTTTCTCAAGTTGTACTTTCCAACCAAAGTCAAGTGGCAGGTTGAATGGCGCTCCATCTCCAATATATTGTATATCTGTCAGCCTCAAGAGGCAGCATGCAGATTTGGTATAGACACTAAAAATATTAAATTATGCATGTTTACAGATTGTGCTGGTTGTCCAATCTTTTCTTACAATTACCAAATTCTAATGCTGTCAATGTTCGACGGTGTTATAAACACTTCAAATGCTGTCAATGTTTGGTCACTCTACTATCATAATTAGTGGTTTTTCATATGCTATCAATAGGATTTCTATGTCTTGTCCATGCCTGGAAACTCTATATGTTCTGAATTCCCTTAATTGGTTGATATAGAGAATGTCATACACGATACACACAATAAGATTCAAGAAAAATCATTCCACGATCATAAAGATGGCTTATATTCCACAATCAACAGTGTTTGATTGTTACATTATTTAACCTGACATTCCCATGAAATAAATTAAGATCTAATGGGGACAAAATTTAAGATATATTTTTATCTAACAAAGCAAGTCCTGAAGTTAAGATAATAGCACTCGGCAGGATCATTGTGCTTAAAAATCGATCTCTCTGAAATATAGAACTATATGGAAGGGATATGCAACAACACCAATAATTTTAGTAACAAGAGTTTCAAAGACTGGAGTATAATGTATTACAGTATGTTACTCCATCTAGTTCCCATGTGAGGGGAAAGAAAATTGCCTTCTCTGCCATGTAAGTGAATTAGTGTTTTCTAATCTTAATATATAGACTACCTGCATGTCCAAGGTCCAAAGAGTGAGATAGTCCCTCAGAAGCTGCATGATAAGAGTGCTATCCTTGTACAACTCCTCACCCAACGTGTCCAGTTCAGCAATAGCTTCCTCGAATGCCTGCACACAAAAAGAAGAAAATATTAAAAAGAGACACATTTCATGTTTCAAGTATCAAAGGAGCCTCCTGTAATAATGAATGCGTAATGTGCAAATGATAGATCTCAAACACACTGTCCCCTGATCAAGGCATAAATTTAGAACATAAAGGAGAAACATGGCAGTATATGGTCAAAGGTATTAGAGTTAGTTGTTTCAGAAGCAGTTGATACATTTTACAGACCACTCAAGCTAGTTGATCCACCAGAGATGAAGTAATATGGGAGATATCCCAAATCATTTATCTCGAAATTCAACTCCTTTAATGGGAGATCATCACTCCAGTTCTCTTATTCGGTCAAGGCATTTTGTGCGCTTGATTTTATTTAAAAAGAAAAAGAAAGTTTGATTTAATATTTTATTAGAATATCAAAGTAACTAACTCTAATTCAATTGCATAGTAAATCAGAGAAAATAGTTTGTTAACACTATATCTGTTCAACTTCCAACCTTCTGATGTATGGGCTTTTCTTTGCAGTTGTTTAGATCACTAGACAATTAAAGTCGAATTGTAGGTAAGAACAAGTGAAAACTAACCTGTTTGGCCACGTTACAAGCCTTCTCTGATGAATTTAGAATTTCAGAGTAGAAAACAGAAAAGCTACAGGCCAAACCCAATCGTATAGGATGCGTGGGGGCAAGATCAGCAAGTGCGATGTCCTGTTTAACAGATGAATACACAAATTGTTGATCACTTAGTAATTAAGATTTCAATGAAGAAAAAATATACGATGACTTTAAATCATTAAACAAATTCAGCCACTAAACAACAAAATATTACAGCTTTTGAATACAGAATTATAAATCGAGTTTGCAAAAATGAGAAAAATGAAAAGTGATGCTGGGGTAGCATAAAGAAAGATGCACACTTGATCAACGCTTCATTGATTTTGCAGAATACTATGAGAAGCCGGAGAAAAAGGTGGAACTCTCCAAACCTTTATAATAAATTTTATAAAGTTTCCAAAGTTGCTTATATCTCCACGAACAGTGATTTAACTAGGAGAAAAATAAAACATGTGAGATGACAGCAGGACTTTAATTGAAGCAATCAACAAAAACAAGCGGAATAAATCAAGCCAAACAAATTGAATAAGCATCATCCTCTCCGTGTTAGAAAAGATTTGTCATCCCTCACCCAACATCTCATAAGGGCAAGTCAGTAAGTCAATGCAGAAAATATTAAGGTGAAATGTCAGAAACACCATGGTTTTGTTAAAATTGCCTACACAAGTAAAACAAATACCAGTCCATATTCTTATTTCCAATAATGCTCACTATCTGCTAAGCAGCATAGAACACACCAAAAGCTGTAGAATATCGAAACTTGGCCCCAATCTATGCAGGAACATAGAACATGGTCTCATTTAGCACACCACATTCTCCACCAAAATCCATTATGTCATAAATCCCAAAACAATCATGCTCATAATTGGCATTAGCAATCATATAAGGCCTACCGCAATGCTATCCACCCGTGACGTGAATTGAATGCATTGTGAGATATAGCAATTTGCATATGTGATACCTTCAATGTGGAAATTGACATCAGTCTTCTTTGAATTTGTGTTCAATTGGTCAGCGGCAATTGCTATACACATCTGAATCATCACTACATATGACAAACTCACTCAAGCACCGACTCTTCTCGTCGAAGTTAAAAATGAAATTACAAATGATTTCCCAAATTTGTGATTCCTAAATGGAACCCAATTGGTCCATCCCCTAATAACACGAACTCCTCATTTGGGGATATCAGCAACGGGCTCCTTATTGAAATGATTTTTCAATATCTTCGTCGATAATCTATGGACCATCATTGTTTTCATCCAAATCAAATCCATCCCATTGTTTGCATTGAGTGGAATAAATGTATTAAATTTCCATCATTGTGTCCCTTGAGGCATCAACACTAACTTCTCGTGCTTAATGCGCCACTGCATGATCACCTGCTGTATCAGCAAACCAATCTGATTACGGATGTGAGTCATGAATGAATGGTCATACTCAAGGTGCCATTGCTAGGAGCGTAGCCTTGCTTTGACATTAGCTAGTGTAGGGAAAAGTGAATAAAAATGACCATTTGATCAACTCAGAGCTGACTCCGCAGAATGCCAAAAGAAAACCAGAGAAAAAGATGGAACTCTCCTAACTTTTATTAAAAATCTTGTTACGCCTCAGTCTCATAACCATTAAAATGGTTTTTTTTCCCACTTTTTTTCTTTTTTTTTTTTGGCGAAAGTGAGTTTTGAAGTGGTGAATTTGGATATTCTTTGGTTAAAAAGTAAGAAAAAGTTTGGGTTTACATGCAAAATATTTTACATTGAAAATGTGTTTGAGAAAAAAAAAGTTTTATTTTAATGGTTGTCAAACAGAGGCTACACATTTCAAAAGTTTCCGTGAAAAGTGATTTAAGTTGGAGAA
This sequence comes from Olea europaea var. sylvestris, assembly GCF_002742605.1. Classification (NCBI taxonomy): domain Eukaryota; kingdom Viridiplantae; phylum Streptophyta; class Magnoliopsida; order Lamiales; family Oleaceae; genus Olea; species Olea europaea. The sequence goes on from NW_019246256.1 coordinate 27,504, forward strand.
AATTAAAACATGTGAATAAATCAAGCCACATCAAGAAGTCTAGAGTCAGAAAAATTTGTTTGTGACTACATTCTGCTCCAGAAGTCCTCAACAGAAAATTCCTGTGTTTTTTTTTCTTGACATTAAAGAACCCAAATTACCCAAGTCTTTAAATCTCAAAATTTGAAACTGACCACAGATTTTACTTCCGACCTTCCCTTGAAATAAACTAAAGATCACAATATAAATATAATAAAGTTTAAAAAAATCAGAAACAAATATAAATAGTAAATCAATAACATATGTCAATATAGAGATTCGTAATATACGGATATAATTCCTGTCTTCCCCAGATAATTGCCTTTGTTTCCGCCACAGACAATGCCCAAGAAATGAAATCACATCATGCCAATAATAGAAAGAAAAACTTACTGAAGATATTTTTGTATAAAAATACTTGATTCACCTCAGCAGACTTGTAAGCAAGCATAGTATCCTCAGCAGCCTCCTTGCGCTCGTTCCCAGCCTTAAACTCAGCAAAGTACCTACAATAATCCCCCTTCATCTTCAAGTCGAAAACCTTGGACTCCCTCGAAGCAGCAGACGGGATCAAATGGTCATTCAGAATCTTCAAAATCCCAGCACAAACATCGGACAGCTTGGTCTCGACCTTAGATCTGTAGTCATTGACAAGCACAACGTGGTCATCATTCTTGCGCCCCTCCTCTCCAGGCGGCTTGGAGAGAGCCGATAACGTTCTTGTAAGCCACCGAGAGGAGATTGCGCTCCTCTACAGTGATCTCGGAACCGGCCGCGCCGACAACCAGTTTATCCATGAACTGGACCATCTCCTCATAGCCCTCGGCTTGTCCGCTAGCTTGGCCACGTACAGGTACTATTCCCAGGCAAAAGCTATCGGAAAAAACTGTGACTAGAGAGACAATTATGGAAATCGAGACTTTTCGGTATCAATAATTCCTGCTGCACAGCCCTGTACACGCCCACTCACATGCTGGGTGGGTGATTAAAAAATAATAATAATAATAATAATTAGCACAAAACATTCCTACCTTTCGATATTTTTGTTAAAAATATCTTCACCTTTCATTTTTTTTGTGGATTACACCCTTATCTTTACCTTTTTTGGCGCAAAACGTCATTCTGTCAACTCCCCGTTAAAATACTCCATTAAATTAAAGGATAATTAGCACAAAAGGTCCTTACATTTCAATATTAGTGTGCAAAGTGTCCCTACCTACCTTTCAATATTATTGTGCAAAATGTCCATACCTTTCATTTTTAGCATAATTAGCACAATAGGTCCCTGTCTTTCAATGATATTGTGCAAAACGTCCATATCTTTTATTTTTAGCATTTTCATTCCTACCTTTCACATTTCATTGCGCAAAAGGTTCTTTTCATCCATTTTTTCAATAAAATGACAATGTTACCTGCCTATTCAAATAAAATAAAAAGAAAAGAAAGGAAAATTAGATAATTAACTGTAATTATAGTCCTAAATCTTTCAAAACATTATAAATAAGTCCTAAATTCTCCACTACCGCCACTTTCTCAACCCCACCAAGCCAGTACATATAGATTCATACAGCACCACCTTTCGATCACAACACCTATCAGACTCCACCACCGCCACCCTCGCTTCACTCTCCCCAATATCCTCCTCCATAGTATTGGTCACCAATCTGTCCGAAATAACCACATTCACGGTGGTGGAGTCCGGTGGGCAAGGGGAAAATGAAAAGTGGTGTTATGTGGATTTATAAATGACAGCTTGATAGGTTGTGAAAGTGGTAATGGTTGAAAATTTATGATTTTTTTGTAATTTTTTAAAAATTTAAGGACTATGGTTCCAGTTAGTAATTCATCTTTTTTTTTTATTTGAATAGGAAGGTAAAATCGTCATTTTATTGAAAAATGGATGAAAATGACATTTTGCCCAATGAAATGTGAAATGTAGGGGTGAAAATGTTAAAAAATGAAAGGTAGGGACGTTTTAAACAATAACATTGTAAGGTTGGGACATTTTGTGCTAATTATGCAAAAAATGAAAGGTATAGACGTTTTGCATAATAATATTGAAAGATATGGACCTTTTGTGCTAATTACCTTTTGATTTAATGAAAGGGTAATTGGCGCAAAACATCCTTACCTTTCGAGGTTATTGTGGAAAACGTCCTTACCTTTCATTTTTTTGGCATTTTTGCCCCTATTTACCACCTTTCTTGCCCTGAAGGTCATTTTCACTGTTTTTTGACGATTTTGCCCTCTATTCAAATAAAAGAAAAAGAATATAATAGAAAACAAAAGAATTAATTGCAACTAATACCCCAAAATTTCAAAAAATTACAAATTAGTAATAAATATAGGAGTTAATAGCCCAAATGGTTACTAAACTTTGCCAAAGGTCCAAAAAGGTCATTGAACTTTTTTAAATACAAAAGGAAAAAAAACCAAAAAAATCAACAAAAAAAATTGAAGAAACGGGCCCCACCAACAAAAAAAGGACAAAAAAAATAATAAAAACAATAAGGAAGGTGAAAATGGAGGAAGGTGAAAAGTAAACCAAAAATTATTTTTTATTTTTTCAATCGTACATTTTTAATCAAAATTTATTGAAAATTTTATTTTTAAAAATAAAGAAAAAAAATACAGATTGCTTTTGCTAAAAATAAAATTTTCAATAAATTTTGATTAAAAATGTACGATTGAAAAAATAAAAAATAATTTTTGGTTTACTTTTCACCTTCCTCCATTTTCACATTCCTTATTTTATTTTTATTATTATTATTTTTGGTCCTTTTTTTTGTTGGTGGGGCTCGTTTCTTCAATTTTTTTTGTTGGTTTTTTTGGTTTTTTTTTTTTTTTGTATTTAAAAAAGTTCAATGACCTTTTTGGACCTTTGGCAAAGTTTAGTAACCATTTAGGCTATTAACTCCTATATTTATTACTAATTTGTAATTTTTTGAAATTTTGGGGTATTAGTTGCAATTAATTCTTTTGTTTTCTATTCAATTCTTTTTCTTTTATTTGAATAGAGGGCAAAATCGTCAAAAAACAGTGAAAAGGACCTTCAGCGCAAGAAAGGTGGTAAATAAGGGCAAAAATGTCAAAAAATGAAAGGTAGGGACGTTTTCCACAATAACCTCGAAAGGTAAGGATGTTTTGCGCCAATTACCCTTTAACGAAACATTTTAACGAGAAGTTGACAGAATGGCGTTTTGGAAAAAAATGTAAATGTGAGGATGTAATCCGCCAAAAAACGAAATGTGAGGACGTTTTTCACAAAAACAGCGAAATAAAAGGACGTTTTGTGCTAATTACCCAAAAAAAATTACCCCGCCCCCCATGTATTATGAGAAACTAGGCCTGTACAGCTAGTAAGGTTCTTTTGGTATTGAGGTTTGCGGAAGATACAAGTAAACAATACTGGGTAGAAAAATGTCAAACGAACATCATGATTGACACGATTGTTGACTGCACCCTCACATGTCAAGATGGGTTCCAAGTGATTAAAAAAATATCGACCTCCATGTATGAGTCTGTGCAATCATCCCGCGGTCATTCGTGCGGGTCATATAGCTCAGTCCATACAAGATATTTAAACAAACAAACTAGTAGTTTGACAATCACCACATTAAAATATTTTGGGAAAATAGTTCNTTGATGAAAAGTGGTTTTATATGTCCAAGACATCACAAAAGTATTATCTCCATCCTGATGAAATGGAGCCCTTTCACACATGTAAAAGTAAAGGGTTTATTACAAAGATAATGTTTTTGGTTACCATTGCTCAGCTACGAGTTGATAGTACTACAAATGAAGAATTCAATGGTAAAATAGGAATATGGTCATTCGTGTCTAAGGAACCAGCAAAGCGGAATAGTAAGAACCGTGTAGCTGGGACTTTGGAGTCGAAGCCTATAGTGTCGGTAACTAAAGACGCGATCCAATCATGTGTGATTGAAAATTTGCTGCCTGTAATCAAACAGAAATGGCCATGTTCAAGTTCTAGGACCATCTTCATTCAACAAGACAATGTAAAGCCACATTTGGATGTTAACAATATCAATTTCGTAGAAGCAGTGAGAAAGGATGGATTCGATATTTGTTTATGTTGTCAACCTCTGAACAGCCCCCGATATGAATGTCTTAGACCTTGGTTTTTTTAGAGCCGTTGATTCACTTCAACATCAAGAGGCTCCAACTACAATTGAGGACTTCATTTTAGCAGTTGAGAATGCTTTCCAAACATTTCCTACCAAAGAGTTGAATAATGTGTTTTTTACATTGCAATCATGCTTGGTTGAGGTGATGAAAAATTTGGGGGTAACAATTACAGGATTGCACATATAAACAAACAAAAATTGATGAGAAATGGGCAACTGCCGAATTGCATGCAGTTTGACTCTGACATTTTACGAATGGCTAAGGCGGCTCTTAATTCAGTCGAGTAACTTTAATCGGGGAATTTTGTAGATTTGGCATACGAGCTCTAATTTGGGCCTATAATACCTTTTTGAATAGGGATCAATGAGACGAATCAAACCAGCTGTTGTGCTATTGCCTACGATGAATTTTAGCCATCTAAGGTCGTTAAGGACTCGAAAACAACACTTTTATGTTATGTGTATCTTTTTTTTTTGCTTTAGTTGCACCGTTTTAGTTCTTTGCCCATATCCTAGCATTTCTAAGGTATTGTACATGTTCAGAACTCATTTTGAGGCTTGGCATTTGACGTTCGAACGATATCATTTGGTTGTGTTAGTTGTTTCCCATTGATCAGCCTACATTATTTTTCTTCCTGTACACCATGTTGCCCACACCATCCATGCGTAAAAAAGGTAGATATAAACTGAACTTACTAAACACCAGAAGTATGTATTGAAAAAAAAAAGATGCCTATCTGGTGTTTAACACATCCCTAAGTCAGCATTGAAATGTTGTAAACATTGGTTATGCACAAGCCTCGTAGAATTTGGATATACTATTTCTTAATATTAGCATCGACTTTATCAGCAAGAGCATCCATCTGGTCCTCGTAGATTTTTGGTAGATATATTTTGATCATCCGAGAAACAACACGTTGAAACTCCTGAGAAGCGAAAACGTAACCATCTTCAGTCGGCGGAGCATTCAAATCAAGCAATGGCCTCACCGCTTTCTTCGAGTTCAGATCACTTCGTAAAATTGATGCACAGGTATCTTCGATGGAATGTGGATGATTTTTAGAGTTCATACTCGTGATCTAGACAAATACTCGTATGCAGAAATTTGGTGGCAGTGTGAATGATTGTGCTTTTGTGGAAATGTTTATCGATTGCTAGTTTGAAGACAAATGGTTTTTATCAATGGCAGAAGACAGAAGACAAATAATCAGAGGCATATACTCGTGAAGACACAAAGAAGCTAAAGAATCACAAATGGAAGAAGACGTGAAATTTTCAAGAAATGGGAAATACGCGCATTTGGATAATTTCAATGAGTTGGTATAATAAGTGTGGAAAATTAAATAAGGGCAACTTAGTAAAGTAACAAATCAAAATATTCTAAATGAAAATATCAGCCTATATATTTGGGACAAACGAAAAAGGAAATTCAACCTATATAATTGAGACGGATGAAATATTAATTTTAACTTGAATTTTAATTAAAAAAATTAGTTGAATCAAACGGGGCTTAATAAGTAATAAATGCTTCCTCTTTCAAAGTAACATGTGACCCTTCATTTTCTTTGGAACTTCAAGAAAAATATCAGGGGTGTTTGATAGACATTTTTATGTAAAAATACATTTTAGAATAGTAAATTGATATGAAATGTGTGGTTGAAAAATAAGGAAAAGTTTTCGATTTACGTATAATATTATTTTAACAAAGAATGTGTGGTTAAAAAGAAGAGAGAGAAATACATTTTGAAAAAAAAAATAGCTACCAAACAGGGCGATCATATAGTTTTATATTTATCTTACCTTTAACAAATAAAAAAAGGTTGAACTCTAACTTTAAGGACTCCCATCGTCCCGTCCCTGGAGTATCGCGAGGGAGGTAAATCGCAGGATGTGTCTCAACAAGTTAGGGAACAAGAGATTGTCCGTATATTGGTGCCCACAAAAAGTCCAATTCCATATTTCAGAAATGAAATCCTCACACTGCGACTGCTAATAAGGTTGAGACTACTTTACTTATATCATTTACACCATTGGGTTATTCCCCAAGGGGTTATGTTTAACAAATAATTTAGTTATTGGGGGAGGGGGGTTGAAATATATTTTAAAAGGTTAACGGATGTATGTACATCCACATTTGATTTTTTTTTTTTAATGTTAACTACAGTTTGAAAATGAGTGTCAGAGGAATAAATAGTTTATTGATAGTTAATCACTATATTGGAATTAAGAATCCATAATAAGTCCATGTGATTAAAAATGCCATGCTTCTAGAGTTTATTATTATTATTATTGTTTTTAAAGAAGAGATTGTTTATTGATCGTAAATGATTTGGACATATGATATTCAAGTGGTAAAGGTACTTCAAACTAATATTGTATTGGTTTTGTCATTTGTCCAGGAGGGAGCGCATATTGTATTGAATTAATCTATTTGTACGAGACAGCCACCCTACCCCCTTGTCAATCAAATTGTACAAAAAATTATACTCCTAGCATGATTGTATTGTATTTAGCCTTTCTGGATTAGTATAAATGGTTACTCTTTAAATGAAGGATACATTCCACAAGTGTGCCCTAATCTTTTATGATTGTGGTACATATATCCCTAACTTACTATTTGTTGCGTTCATATATCTAACTTTTTAAAACTCTGCCACTTATTCTCTGGTAAACAAAAATAATTTGTTTGAACATTTAATAACCTCATGATGTTGGACCAAAAAAGGTGAAATGTTCAAAAATATTTCTTTTATTCCAATTAAATTTAACTTGCCACTTCAGCTTCCGTTTAGAAAATTTAGCTTATGTTTGATACGAATTAAAATTCAAATTTTATCAAAATGAAAGTCAACAATTAAATTTAATTACATGAGTCTCACAACTTTTTAATCACAATTTCATTAACTATCATTAAAATTTACATTAAAAAAATAATAATTTTAACTTCTATCAAACAATGACCTTATAAGATAAAACTCCAGAACTCATGGAATCTATCCATTTACTTAAATTCATTGATCGTATTTGTAAGTGTCACATGGTCATTTACCATTGGTTAAGTGTTTTTCTTTTTGTTAATAGAGGACATAGATCCCCCAATTTTGAAAGATTGGAGCAAGGATGCAACAAACGGTAAGCAAGGGACATGAATGCCACACTCTGGAAAGAATAAGGACCCATGGTGGAATTTACCCGTTAATGTAACGGTGCTTTTCCTAGTGCCTAAACCTAGACAACTAGCCAAGCATGCTCTTAAACCTAGCCGACTGGCTTTATCTTTCTCCTATATATTATATTGTCATGAAGCCCTAATCCTTAAGAGCGCAGTTCAATAATGACTGATAAAATGGAGCTGCCCACGTCTTGAGCAGTCTCACTCTAGATCCATCCCTTACCCCAACAGAAGTTATCCGCTTCAAACCACAACCAATTCTCCTTCCAATGCAAAAGGAAACCCACTATAGTTCAGGTAAATTTTGTTTCTTTTTTCTTTTACATGGCAATTAGATTATACCATTACCTAAACAGCAGGATTAAGATAAAGGGTTACTGATTTCTAGGTAGTTTTTATCAAATTCCTATTATTTATACTTTTATGTTGGTTTCGAAGTGCTTCATTCCTTCGTCCTTTTTCCTCTGTTTAAGTTCTTTGCTTTATTTATTAGTATTTAGTAAATCATTACGTATTTATTAAGTGTTTGATGTAGATTTTTAGAATTATTTTTGTGAAAATTTATATTTTTGGTGAATGTGCGGTTAATTTAGCAAGGAAAAAGTTTTGTGCTATTTTATTGGGAGAACGTGGGAATTGTAAATGAGGTTGAAGGAAAAATGAGTTTTAAAATATCTGTACTAAACAGGAGCTTAATAACTTTGGTTATTGAGTTCTTTATTACTGTTATAAAAGTGCTGGCTTGAGTGTCCGCAGTACACCTTGCAGGCACACGATTGTATTCTTGGAATTGTTTTTCTAGACTGTTGGCACTAAGCAGATTTTGACCGCAACTGTTGGTATGTGAACATCTTCCATATGTGAGGTAATAAAGATGGTATGTATAAGGGGGTGTTTGAGCCACATTATTTTGATAATAATGCATTCTTCAATAGTGTATTGATCAGAAATGTGTGATTAAAAAATAAGGAAAAGTTTTTGATTTGCGTGTAATGTTATTTTGTTGAAGAATGTGTGGTTGAAATGATGTCAAATCAATGTTTAAGAATGCATTTTTTTGAAATAATGTGACTCAAACATGCTCTAAATGTTGAACTTGAACATCTCTTGTAAAAATAGGCGAACACGGGCACGGTCACCAGTGTGGTACCTAACCTTTCCACAAGTGTTGAAATGGATAGACATAAAGTAAATTGCGTGAAGAGAGAGGGTTGTTCCTCTCGTGAAGCATCATCTCCTTTAGTGCGGCACATGTTAATATGCCCCCATTTGGTTCAACTTAAAAGGCCGATTTAAATTTGAGTCAGAGTCAGCAATCAATTTTAATTGTATAATTTATTGGATTCACAACTTTTCAATCACTACATTCCATCAACTTTTATCAAAATTTACAAAGAATCTGAATTTTATTTAAACCAAGCAAGGCTAAATTTGACGGAGGAGCTTCAGCCTATGCCACTCTCTTCATTGATGACATTTCCTTGGGACATGCTCCCCCTCTTCATCACTTGGCTCGGTGGTTAAACTGGTTTACAAATAATGTGGCTTAGTTCTCGACTTGGTTATGGGAATTACCAGCTGTCCACTTTAGCTTTGTCCGGGGAGAAAGATCAACTGCTTGAGTCTCAGGTTCTGAGAGTATGGTGTCTGGGAAGGTTCTCCTATCTGGTTTGGGATGTCCAGTCTCGTTTTATGTTGTGTCTGGTTAGGTGAGACACGGGTCGACAGATGGTCCATTGGCTGTTTGTTGTGCTGCCCTGGAGTAGCTCTTCAGTCTTTTTTTGGTGGCTAAGTCAGTGCATAGGTTGCCAAGGTGGAGCTTGGTTGGTCAACTTCCATGTCTAATCTGTCTTGTTTCTCATCTTACTTGTCCTCTGCAAAGTGTGCACAATTGACATTAGAGGTTTCTAATTGGTATGTTCACTTCTGCATTTATAGAAGTACTTGAGTGTTAGGATGCAATGTTATTTTGTTTGGCATCTATTAGTTAACATGAGAATTTAGTACATTATATCAGTGAGGTAGTGCAGTTAACAATTGGTTGCGGTGATGAGATACAGAATTTGTTGAAAGCACATTGTGCTTGATGTAATATCGACTTTTGATGTCGATCCTGAGCGGTTACCTGAGCAACCTGTAGTTTCTAATATCATTGGTGTTCCAATATTCTGTCATAGAACCAGGTAAAAAATTTGGTCATTTTACTACGATCTAATATCTAATAATCTATATAAACACTCACAATGTCTTCTTATGTCTGGGTAATTTGATAATTTCCAGCATCATAATATCCTTGACTATTTTCAAGAGTTCAACAACATGCGTCTTTATGTCAATTTCAAGTTCTCTGTCTCTGCTTGCTAATTTTCCAACTTATTTCTATTTCTTTGAACATTCCTGTCTTTCACTTCTTTCTCATATATACGTTCTAGTTTATATTCTAAATAAGTGAGTTGAACTTGGCTGCCATGATGAGTATTTCGGTACATTGAACGCATTAATAATGCTTGATGAAACATCGACTCGATCCTGAGCGGTTACCTGAGCAGCCTTATGGTATGATATGACCTTCGTTCATCCTGTTCCTGTACTCTATTCATTGCGTCCTCGCAATATTTTTATTGCTACGGCATATTTATTAATGCCAAAGATTTTCACCTTGCTATGTTTCCTCACTTCGTTGAAATTGCTCTATAAGTTTATGGGAACGGACATGTTTGCACGAGCTTTATTCCCTTTTCAAGTTCTCTTCATACTTTCGAAAGTGTGGCTCAATTCTATTTTCAATTCGTTTATAGGCGTTATTAGTTACTTATAAATGTTATTAATTTTTCTACGGGATGGATTGATAATTTGATTGGTGGAAACAAATTGTGGATATTTGAGAATTAGGGTAAAGTTTGATTGTCAATATTTTCCATGGAAAATTTCATTTTTTAATCAAATTTCTATTTTTGTGCTATTTGATTGAATTTTAATTTTTTTTTATGGAAAATATTTTCCTATTTTTGGTGATGTGATTATATTTTTCTTGAAAATAAGGAACATATTTTCTTTAGAAGAAGTAAATTTTTATTTTTTAGGTAATTCATTCTCTTTCTCTCTCGTCTAACTACCAATATAAAATGACAAATTTATATTCTCAAACAGGCCTTAGTGTGTGTAGTTACCCAATTTGACAAAATTTAAGTACTTACATAATTGATATTAAAGTGAAAATATAGATATCGCTTATGGGGTTTAGCCATGGTTGCTTTCTTTTTTGCTTTATCCCGTGTCTGAGTGAGCATGAATGTCTTTCTGCTAACTTACTATGATTTCCGGGAAGAAAGTAATTTCATTCCTTTTGCATTCTTGCTAGTGACGTTTATGTATTACAATTTTATTTTATAGTAAGCGTATTTGCTATTAAAGAATTTTAAACGACCGTATTTAAAAAAGAAAAAGAAAAAAAAACCGTCCATAGTTGAGGAGGGAGATGGGCATCTTGTAAGAGTATTTCAATAGACTATTCTTAGGGAGTATATTTTATCATGTGGAGAGTACATAAAAATTGAAACACTCTGAATGCATTTAATTAGAGAGAATGAGTTTGGCTTTTTAATCTTTAAATTGAAATGTTAATTTAAATAGTCTTTCAGAACATGATTTTAAAGATTGACTTTTTAAAATAGAGAGTGTCTCATGTTTAAAGAGTTTTTTTGGAGATACTGTAAGTTCTTAACCAATGTGTATGTTTGGGAAGTAGGCATATTTTATTGGTTTTATCCTTTATGGAAAATGCCATTTTTTATCAAAGTTTTTATGGAAAATGTCATATTTTTCAAAAGTTGATCACTTAACCATATTTTCCTCAAAAATAAGGAAAATATATTTTTTGGGAATGGATAAGTTTTTATTTTTTAGGCAATTCACGGTCTTTCTCTCTCATCCACCCTCTTCTTTCTTATTCACCGATCAATAAAAGATAGACGAGTAAATTAAAGCAATCAAACACAATTAATTAATAATTTTAATTGCCTAAAACTTATGTGCTTTTCATGTAAACTCATTGCTTGGAATCAAATTATCTTAAATATAATTTAATTTGTTTTTCCGGCTAAATATATTTTTTTATTAATATATTTCAACTTACAGCGACTATCTATTTATTATTTATCATCCCGTAGAACTTCCAGCTTATAATCATTTTTCACACATGCTTTTTAAGTGTTAATAATTACAATACGAATAAGTTATAACGTTGCTAAATATTTTACTTATTGGATCAAATTATATAAGTAAATTTATAATGTATAAAAAGGTAAAAAGAAATTTTGGATCATGCTAAATCCCAGGCTTGTAGTGAAGTTTGGATTAGTAAGAAATTTATAATCTGTGATATTTCCAATTTACTTTAAGAAATCTACTGAAATTTTAGTATCTTTATGCATGAAAAGTAGTATGTAAGTCATATCTAGATGAGTTCTAGTCATATAAATATTAACATATGATATCAGAATAGCATCGGTAAGTAAGGATTTTGCCACTTTGCGAGAAAAAATTTAACATATGCAGTGACATAATTCGAGATGGTAGTAAATGATTTGATAGTAAAATTGACTGTTTAAAACAGTCCAATGATTAAATTTTATGAAGGATTATGTGAAGATATCTGGCACGGTAGCATATCTTGGTCAGTAATTGATGCGTTTGCCATTGGCAGTATAGACTCTCTCAATTTCAAGTACTCTGTACAAAAATTTGCACATTATATTCGGAAGGTGAAAGACTAATGTGAGAATGGTTGGTTGGAAATCAATTGCACCATAACATTCTCAATGGAAATAAACAAGAGCCACCAGGAGGGTTTCATACGGAATATCGAATATTTGAATCTCAACAACAGCTAGAAGTCAACATTTATGTTGGCAGGAACTGTCTTGTGGAGGGAAGGTTGTGGTGCGCTTTGTCATCTCTTTGGGAGTCTTGTCCGTACGTTTTAAAGGGAGGTCTACAAGAAAGACTACCGCATCCTGAATTCCAGCCCAAGTGTATATAAGCAGTGATTGCATTCGGATTTACTTTGGTGGCGAATTAGGGAGGAAGACCGCCACTTTTCAGGATTAGTCATGGAAACTTGGACATTAAAAAAAAAAAGAGCCACCAGAAATTATGACAAAGAAAATAAAATCCAACGCTTAAATATCCGGTGTCCAAATAGATTGGACCGTTTGGTCCACTGGATAGAAAATTATACTTTTTTAAGTTGGGAAAAATACATAACCATCATATATTTAAGTTTTAAATATATTTTCATACAATAAAATATTTTATATGTAAATTCAAAAAAAAATAAAAAAAATCTTACCATTTAACAAGGTACTTTTCAAAAGGACCTAATCAAAAGACCACTTTCTAATGTTGACCAAAATTTTTTTGCCATTTACCAAAAGAGCCCTTTGAAGAGTAAATATCATTTTTACGCTTATTATGTTTTGTAATTACAAAAATTATCATTTGTTCAAAGACTATACCATCTTTCAAAAAATTAATAAATCCAAACACTCCCATTTAAATTTCAAAATGAAATCACTATTTATCAGATTCTCCAACACGGTTAAAAAGAAATTTCATTTTCCATTTGCTTGAACATTGAAATCTCACAAAATTATTAAAGGCTCAACAAAAAAATATTACTCACAGCCGGCATTTGAAATTGGTAAGTATAAATTTAATTTCATTTTAGTTAAATTAGTACATTGTTTGAATCTTGAAATCTTATTTCAGCGTATAATTTTAGAAAAATAAATTATTACAGTCTTAAATGGGTGTATAATTTTTTTAGCAAAAACGAGGAAAAAATTCATCTGTTCAGTAAAAATCAGCAAAATGGAGAAGTCAGACAGACAGCTGGCCAGACAATCCGGGCCGATTTTTTTTATATGTGTGTGTCTTACCTAGCATATTTTTTTCGTCCATTTATTCTCGTAATTACAATTTTTTTAATAAATGATGTTTCCTAATGCAAATATGGGATCAGCAACTGTCCCAATTTGTTACTTTGGCGAATTTGAAAAGAATTAAAATGATTAATGGGTGTGAAAATGGACAAGTGAAAGACATGGTTGTACTGCAATTGTGATAACATCAAGTACATCATATGCAGAAATGTACAATGAGATATAGAACTTGCTGAAAGTCGATCCCTCTGAGTATGACATGAAATTGGATTTCTAATGGGCGAGCGTACATCCATTTCAATTCCACCTATAATAGTTACTTCTGAAATTGAAATGAAGGTTTTGATTCAAATGAACCAGAAACGTGTGATTCCTATTTGCGGAACTTTGATGAAGAAGAATGTCCTCGAAAATGAATACGATGATTTCGATGGAGGGGATCACAAATGCCAGGCATATCTTTTCCATGTTTGAGTAATTTTACTCTAAGCCTGCCATGGTACACCTTTTTTGGTATTGAGCTACTTAAGCCTGCCTTAAGGTATGAGCCTGACTCCATTCCATAGTCGGCTCGGGATGTGAATGAGTTTTGGGACATAGCGGAGATAGTGCGTGATGATGTTGTGGCTATTCTAAAGACAGTTTTTCCTCACCATGATCTCACTGTTACACACAGAATTTGTTCGGTAGTTCAAGACCACGAAATAGATAATGACTTTACAAATGAGAATTTGATTGCTTTATCCCGTCTGGGACATGATCGAGTGGGAGCTCACATGCTGGACCGAGTGCACGGTCTTCTAATTGTTTGTGTGTAGTCTTCGATGATGAAGATTTGTATATCGAGCAACTATTTAACATGAAGAAAGATTTACAGGAAGCTATTCACGGGATTGCTTTGAAACACAATTTTGAGTTTAAAGTGAAGAAATCAAACAAGCCGACTTACACAATTGTCTGCGTTGGCGACAGTTGCTTTTGGCGTTTGCGAGCAACGAAAATGGACACGAATGAATTTTTTGTAGCTCGTAAGTATGCACGGGAACATACTTACGAACATACTTGCGAAGTTGGTATTCGTCGAAATGACCACAAGCAAGCCCGATCATGGTTCATTGGTCGCGAAGTAATGTACAAATTTTAGGACCCACGAACAATCTACAGACATCTGGACATCATCAATGATGTTCGTCGAGAGTACGGGGTAATCATGAGCTATCAGAAGGTTTGAAAGGCCAAAGAATGCGCGTTGGAGGATTTGATGGGTTCGACCGAGGAGAGTTATGTTAAATTGACCAGATATTTCTTTGTTTAGATGCTTATTTAATATTTATTTCAAATGTTAATTATTAATTTCAATTGTTTATTAATTATTTAATCAATTGTTTACTTAATATCTAACTAATTATTTAATTCAATCATTAATTTCAATTGTTTATTTAATTATTTATCGATTCCTTATTTAATGTCTAATTAATTATTTAATTCAATTGTTAATTTTTCAGTTTATTTAATATTGTTTATTTAATTATTTAAATTATGATTATTGTTTATTTAAATTGGTCATGTTTTGCTATAACATGAAAAGAATTAATACTGGATCGACATTTTTTTATTGAGAATGATGACGAGAATCGCGTCAAGTATTTCTTTATGACCCTTGGACAATTTGTTCGAGGATTTCGAAACGCAATGCGACCCCTAATCCTAATCGATGATAATTGCCTTAAGGCGAGATATGGGGCAAGTTAATTATTATAATATGTCAAGATGCTAACATCTAAATTTTACCTCTTGCATTCGACATAGTTAACGGAGAAAATGATCTGGCGATGAGTTGATTTTTCACGAAGTTGATGGAAGTAATTGGGGATGTCGAGAACCTTGCATTCATAACCGACCGAGGGCAGTCAACAATTAACGGTATCATCGAAGTCTTCCCCGATGCACATCATTGTTATTGTATGTACCATCTACAAGGAAATCTGAAGACTAAGTATCGAGTCAAGGGCATCGTTACGTTGTTTAGGAGAGTTGCAGAGGTTTACAATTTTCAAGAGTTTGAAAAGTTTATGGTCAAAATAGAAAGTAAATCCTATTATGCATGGGAGTATTTGACAGAGATGGGGATTGAACATTGGGCACGATCACATTTTTCAGGATGTTGATACAACATGATGACGTCGAACAATGCGGAGTCGTTCAATGACTTATTCAAAAAGGATCGAGAGTTACCAATTCTCGCAATGCTCGAGAACATTTGTGACAAGCTGCAACAGTGATTTCATGATCATCGTGAGGAATCACGGAGTTGCACAAGTGTGCTAATCCCGGCTCAGGAAGATAAACTCTTCAAAACTCTAAAGGTGGTAAGAAAGTTATATGTAGAACCACTGGATCAGTTTTGCTTCTCCGTGAGATGTGCATGTAATTTCATATACATCTTCAACTTCAATGATAACATGTGCACGTGTAAACAGTTTCAGTTTGAGAGTTTTTCGTGTACATATACAGTGGCGGTGGCTATGTATAGAGAAATTCCACCACACACCTTATGCAGTGCTTATTACACGACTGGTTCTTGGGGAGCAGCATATGCCGAAACTATATTTCTTATACCGAATGAAGTCGAGTGGGAAGTTTCTGATTACATTCTCTCATTCAATAACTTTATAAATACGCCATGAAATATTTAAATAAACACATAAACTATATAAAAAAATTAAATATTATAAAAATAATATACATTTTACAATTATTTTGTAATTACAAATGAATGAATGAAATATATAATGTTTAAACGTTACAATATGTACAATTATTTTAAAAAAGCACGACTCTAATATATACGGATCATCATTAAATTCAAATAAACCACAAACTAATTTATTTCTCTAATTTAGTATCCACATCTGGTTGATTGTGTCAACCTTCTGTGCTACACTCAAAAATTCTATGTACTTGATGGCGAACATGCCTCAATCATTTATACAATTACAAAATATTGTATTAGCATATCATCGTTTAACTAGAACGTAAGCTGTAAATTAAAAAATAAAATAACAAACATTTACGATATTTGCTGTCTCGTCGTCGTCGTGTCCCGCATGGTGGCTAGTCTATCCTTCACAGTGATGTTCGCTCGTCTAGCCAGTATGGGGACGATCACAGACACCGACTCCAAATTTTGCTCGAGCTGACCTTGTGTATACGTAATAAATAACAATATTACTACTTTACTTACATCGTCGACGAGTCAAGCCACGAAATGGTGATGTCGTGAAACCACTTGTAAACGTTCGAGATCATTTTATGAGCAATCCTGCGACTAACTCTAAAAAAATAAGAAAATAAATTGTTAAGTAAAAGTATAGATGTGTTAGCGTCTGCGTAATGTACTAATCCTTAACGAATAATACAATACTTACCGGGCGTAATTGCTTTCCACTCCGTCTCGAACGCTTTCCACTTGGCGTAGTCCACCTCGGCCCTAATAACCACCGGCTCCTCCGTCACCCCCTCCGTCCCAATAGCCGCCTGTCCCTCCGCTACCCCCTCCATCCCGATACTCGCCAGTTTCACCCTAATACCTGTCAGTCCCACGCAGGCCTGCTATGTCGCCCTATATCGATACGACCTCAGCATAAAGGTTTCCTAAATCGACTTATACGCTCTTGAGTATAAATACCATCCCCAACTTCAACTTGTCGGACATCTGGTCGCATCTCCTAATTGTGTCAGTGTCACTGTCGTGTGTTCATTAAAATAATCTTTCAGCAGTCTCTTGTCTATCGGAATACTGACTCTTGCTGCCTCTTCGCTCGTACATCCCAATCCAGTGATGAGGGCAAACTCGAATATGGAAAATGTAGCAACCTTGCCCCCAAGATCAAAGTACAGGGCATCTTCGTCAACTGGTTTAAGCAATCGACATAGTAATGAATCGATCAACTGTCCAGAAAACTATACAGAGCGTAGCGAATACAGGGGCCTAGGCAGGATCGACATAATATATCTACGTGCTCGTCGTCTAATGAATCCAATACTGTTGTGAAGCTAGCAAAGTTACAGTTCGACGTAACTTTGCCAGGAACATGTCTCAAGGCGGCGTCCAAATGGTAATCCATCCTGCAAAATTTCAAATGTTAGAACATTTGAAATATAATGTCACAAAATTAAACTAACCGAATTGTAAGTAATATACGCACGAAATAATAGATAATAAAGAAAATGAATTAAAAATTAATTTTGATTATTTATATTTAATTACTTATTTAAATAAATTATTCTAAATATTTATATTTCTTAGTTATTTAAATTGTTTATTTTTATTTAAATGTTCATTATTTATTTCGATTGTTAATTTAAATTATTTATTTCAATTGTTTATTTGTTTATTTAATATTTATTTTAATTGTTTATTGAATGCTTAATTTTATTTATTTATTATAATTGTTTATTTAATTAATTTCATTAAATTATTTATTGAACATTTAAACTTAAATATGTAATTATTTATTATATTTTTTTTAGTTGTTTATTCAATATTTATTTTAATTATTAATTGAATATTTAATTATTTATTTTAAATGTTAGATATTTATTTCAATTGTTTATCTATATTTTAATTACTTATTTTGATTATTTTAATTTTTTAATTATTTAAAATATAATTATTGTTTGATTGAAATTGTTTATTTTATATTTAATTACTAATTTTGATTATTTATATTTAATTACTTATTTAAAGAAATTATTTTAAATATTTATATTTCTTAGTTATTTAAATTGCATATTTTTATTTAAATTTTCATTATTTATTTCAATTGTCAATTTAAATTATTTATTGCAATTGTTTATTTGTTTATTTAACATTTATTTTAATTGTTTATTCAATGCATAATTTTAATTATTTATTATAATTGTTTATTTCAATTTAATTTCAATTACATATTTTGATTATTAATATTTATTCATTATTTAATTTTTTTTCATTTAAATAATAATTTAATTATTATTTAAATGTTCATTATTTATTTTTTTGTATTTAAATTAATTAATTAATTAATTATTTTTTATTCCAAATATTTTTCATTTATTTGTTTCAACTGTTCATTTAAATTATTTGATTTAATTATTTAAATTATTTATTGAACAATTAAACGTAAATATTTAATTATATATTTTAAATGTTAGAAATTTATTTCAATTAAATTTTAATTACATATTTTGATTATTAATATTTAATCATTATTTACATTTTTTATTTATCATTTAAATGTTCGTTATTTATTTTTTTGTATTTAAATTAATTATTTATTCATTCTTTGTTTCAATTGTTTTTTATTTATTTGTTTCAACCGTTCATTTAAATTATTTGATTTAATTATTTATATTCATTGATTTTTAAAATTATTTATTGAACAAGTAATCGTAAATATTTTAATTATTTATTTTAAATGTTAGAAATTTATTTCAATTAAATTTCAATTACATATTTTGATTATTAATATTTATTCATTATTTACATTTTTATCATTTAAATAATCATTTAATTATTCTTTAAATGTTCATTATTTATTTTTGTGTATTTAAATTAATTATTTATTCCACTTGTTTTCATTTATTTGTTTCAACTATTCATTTAAATTATTTAATTTAATTATTTATATTCAATGATTATTTAAATTATTTATTGAACAAGTAAATGTAAATATTTAATTATTTATTTTAAATGTTTGAAATTTATTTCAAATAAATTTTAATTACATATTTTGATTATTAACATTTTTTATTTATCATTTAAATAATCATTTAATTATTATCTAAATGTTCGTTATTTATTTTTGTGTATTTAAATTAATTATTTATTCATTCTTTATTTCAATTATTTTTTATTTATTTGTTTCAACTGTTCATTTAAATTATTTGATTTAATTATTTATATTCATTGATTATTTAAATTATTTATTGAACAAGTAATCGTAAATATTTTAATTATTTATTTTAAATGTTAGAAATCTATTTCAATTAAATTTTAATTACATATTTTGATTATTAATATTTATTCATTATTTACATTTTTATCATTTAAATAATTATTTACTTATTATTTAAATGTTCATTATTTATTTTTGTGTATTTAAATTATTTATTCAAATACAAAGAAAAAAATGAGAAAAAGGAAACGGGTTGTGGCTGGGCCAAGGGGTCGTTGGACTGTCTGTTAAACAGACAGCCCAGATGGTCTTTAAACAGACGGCTCGGACGTTTGGGCCGTCGTTTCCCAACGGGCCAGAACACTTTGTCATTTTTGGCTATCTCTGACTCAAAAACACCTCAAAAATGTCATTTTCAGTAATTTCACATAATCTACAAAGAAACGACGGTCCAGAACACTTTGTCACTTTTCTTCGACTCTAGGTGCTAGAGATCGCCACCAAAAATGTCATTTTTAGTAATTTCACATAATCTACAAAGATTTCTACCACTATTTCCAACAAAATAAATCTTCAATATCCAAGTTCAAAGATTAATTGAGGAAAAATAAACAATACTTACCTTCTTCGCCTCTAATAGTGGCCAGTCGGTCTTCTTCCGAGAAAAAGTCGTCGGTTTCCTTGCTATTTCTTCCTATTCTTTCTCCAGACGTCGGTTTGAGAGTGATTTGTTAGGGGCAATATTGAGTTTTCATTGTTTTTAAGGTTTTTACAGATTTTTCAATTTTATTTTTTAAACAGTAATCAACGGCCATTTTGGAAAAATGGCTCTTTGGTGGCTATCTGTCGCCATTTCCTCCTATTTAACTATACATTCTCCTAAAAATCACTATTCACATTTCTATTTTCTTCGACTAATGATTGTCAAACAAGGGCTTAAAAATCATGTTGTTACATTTTGTATAATCCGATAAAAAGTTTCAGATATATTTAATCAAACAGATTAAGATCAAAATAAAAACACAATTCATGGTCACAGTTACATATTAGTCATATATCACACATGATCATAGTCACGTATCTCAATTTATGGATGGCGAATTTCCTATCACTAATCAAACAATTAAATCATCATATATCATTTTATAGTTAGAAATCACAATTAACTGATTACATTTACTTTTAATATCATCTCACTTCACCATGCTCCATCCTTATCCACCATTGCCAGCACCACCAAAATATCGCAATCATTACCTCAAACTAACAACCAATATCATGGCCTTCACCTCAAATCCATAATCAACACTACCACTTTCACCTGCAATCCATCACCGCCCTTACCACTCAAAATACTCCAACTCAGACACATATACCCTGGCCATTGTCAATATCTATACTCGTCATGGATATAGTCAACATATCATCACCACCTCAAATCCAAAACCACGAGCACCAATAACACCCAAAAAACTCCAAAATCAAATCTATATGCTCTGCCCACTATTAATGTCCATATTCATCGTCGTCACAGTAAACCAGAATGGTCTCACTCCTTTGTTCGCTACATATCTACAACCACCTCATAACACCCCTCTTAGTTGTACAGTCATCGTCAAACTGTAATAATCAATAGTCGTCGTGTTTAGTTGATTGACGATGTTGACATGATAGAGATGAGCATAGAGGGAAAATGGAGGGTTGGTTGAGAAGGTCCTTGTTGCGAGAGATGACCTCGTGGTGGAGTTGGTTGTCGAGGAGGTGAAGGCTTTCCTAGAGCTTTTTTATTCAAGAGGTGACGAAGCCAGGGAATATCAACAGTGGCACAAGTGTCTAGGCAGGATGGCAGGGACGGAGCCAGGATTTGATTTCAGTGCGGGCAACATTTTGATCATGAATTTAATGATGATAAAAAAATAAAATAATATTACAACAATACT
>NW_019246256.1:49884-60327 GCF_002742605.1 Olea europaea var. sylvestris
AACCAAGCCAGGATAAAAGAAGGATTACTTCTATAAATTTATAATTTATTACGTTTACACTTTTCTTATCATTTTTCCTTCTATTGTAGAATGAAAGTATAATTTTATGTCAAAAAATAAACTGACTAGAAATGAATAGGTCGCAAGCCAGTTCGATTCGAACATGATGGTAGACGAGTCGAGCAATCGTTTAACATCTTAGATGAATAACATATTAAAATTTGTAAAATGAAATAGGAGATTTACAGCGTGATGGCAACAAGTTGAGAATCTTGAAAGGCACATCACATGGACATGGGACAGTCGCCTTCCTGGCTTCTATTCCGTGTAAAGCTGTAACCATGCGTTGATCAAAAACTAATTCTCATAAACAAATTAAAAGGAACAGAGGTAATACAGCTATATAATATCTGATTTTATTACACGTTTTCATAAATTGAGTTACATACAAAGAATTAATCTATCAAGCATACATATATAATAAATTTTAATTTGATTGCAATTAAGTACATATTTTGTACAAGTTTTTTAAAACTTTTTTCGATCATACATTTTTTTCAATAAAATAATTTTGCACATGAATCCATTAATTTTTTTCTTTTTTTTTAAACCAATATTCTTCAAAATTCACTTTTCACAAAATTTATTCTCAAAAATTCAATTTCAGACATGCCTTAAAGTTTCATTTATCATATTACAAGATAATCGATAAAAATATTATTAAACCACGATGAGATGGTTTTTAACAAAGAATTAGAACTTGATAATTGAAACATTGTCACGAATTTTTATTTTCATAAAAATATGAATATGAAAGGATTGTGCTAGAAGCATATATTTGAAGGCCTCTGTCCCACGGGTATGGCACGATGATAAAGTAAGAGATGTTTGAACGGAGCATCAGAGGTTCAAATTCCAGCGACAATTGAAAGACAACATTTATATTGGAAGGCAGATGTTCTGTGGATACAAAGTTATGGTGTTCTGTCACCCTTTCGTTGGTCTTTTCCACAGGTTGTAAAGAAGGGTCCAAAGGGAGTAAAATCGCTTTCCGAATGTTCAGTCAAAGCGTGTGTAAACTATGACTATATCTAATTTACCCGGGTAGCGAATCAAGGGGAGGCTATCGCTTCTCATAATTTGTCGGGAGCAAATCCATATAGAAGAATGTACATTGGGTTTAGGATGATTGAATTGATGACTTCCCCCCGTTGTGATAAAAACCAACCCGGCCCAGACGGTTGGGCCGTAAAACCCGTGACCCAACCCATAGATCAAGCCGAGTTGGATTATATTATCCATATGCATTTGAATCGGTCAAAGCTCAAGTCAACCCAATTTATTTATTTTTTATTAAAAATCGGACCGGTTTACCAATTTTTGATTGGACTTCAAAATGTTGAGTTAAATTTGAAGGTTGCAAATAATTGAACCTTCAACTAGGAAGGTCAAGTGCCAAATCACTTGAAACAGGAGCTAGTTGTTTCTCTTTGTGAAATTAATATGATTCATGAATACAGAATGTTTTCTAAAAATATTTTGATTTAAAAAGATTAAATAATATATTTTTTTTCAATTTAATATACAAAATTATAGTATCAAAACGTAATCAGTATTACTAACATGAGTTGAAAAAAATCAATAATTAAAGATATAAATATAATTAATGACAAATTACTTTAAAATTTTATCTAAAAGAGGAAAAAATTATTTATAAAATTGTTTAATTTTTTTTTAAGCAATGACTCATCAGTCCAACTACTAACCCACCAGTTCAACCAGTAACTCGATGACCCAGTACCTCGACCGGGTCGAGTTTAATAACTATGACGTCAAGGTGACTCTTTACCCCTAAGTCATGTTCCTTCTCTGTCCGTCCTGATCGAGAAATAAAACTAGCTAATCCTGAATCAAAGAATCGAAAAGCTCAATGTCACTATTCTTGAATAATTTGTAGCCATGCCTTCTTTTCGTGCCATTATGGATATGAAAATAATTGACATAATCAGATTAAATTGATAACTACCCCTAATTTATTTTTTCCTAATACTTTATACTCTTGCACAAGTAAAAAATTTGTTCAATGATTCTGTACTATGTGGTCTATTTGTCTAGTCTAGTAATAAAATAACAAAAGCATCTAATTCTGTCCCCATTGCATCGCATGTTCAAAGACAAAATGTGTCTGTCTCCATATTATAAATCATTACCTTTCTTAATCAACAAGTCTTACTCAAAGTTAAATGCGCTCTCTCTTTCTTTTATTTTAAAGTGATGAATCAACTAATCACCGAATTAATTAAATTAATTATAATTGTAAACAAGAAACCCCCAAAGCCGCGCCACTAGTGGTGAGTCTAATGACCGACCGTTGTAAAGGGAAAAACCACGTCATACTCATGTTCCTATCCACGTTCCGTTAATCTCTGCATCACTATAACGTTCCATTTTTTCGTTTTAAAAACAATAATTAATTTAACTGTTAATTTTAATTTAGACTATTAAAAATCTATATCAAGAATATCTTGGATATAAAAAAGAAAAAAAAGCCTTAATTTAAATAGCAGAACCCGACATAAATGGCTTCTTGAAATTGGAAAAGGGAAAAGGAAAGTTATTTATTAGTGCATTCCAGTAAGGAAGTTGGACTCTTCGATTTTGTTTACACACTTTCATACTGTGAGTCAAATGCATTTGTTTACATTTTTACTGTTATTAATTTCTGTTCTTTTTTGTTTTTCGGTTATTTATTTTGTGGATATTAATAGTAAATTTTTGGGTAAATTGTTTCAAGATTCGTTACCTTTTTGGAGCATTGAATTTTTATTATGGAGGAAATTGGGGTTTCTTCTACATTGATTACAGGGTAATCATATTGGTTCTTCTCAGAGCGTTAAAAATCTCTTTGGCGGCTGAGAAAGACTGGACTGAAGGGGAAGAGAAAGAAGGAACTGGGTTTCATCAATCTTACTGGAAAATCATATACTTTTACTTCAATTTTGGGTGTGTTTTCTCTTTTATCAAAAAGTTATGATTTTTAACATTGGTTCTCTGTGATTGTGTGTAGTGTGTGTCTCTTTGCTTTACGTATTAGCCATGCTCTGACAAATGGAGTTCTGATCTTTTTTTTGTTAGTCCTACAGCATTATGCTTGTGGATCCAAATAATTTTAAAATTTTAATAGATATTCTCCGGTCAGGAATGAAAGTCACGATTTTTTATAATAAAAATAATTAATATTGGATTAATATATACTTCACAGGGGAGATAGAGCTGATTTGCAATGTCGAAACAGAGATATGGTGCCCGGAATTCTGGATTGCCTTCAGTATCTCGATTTCAGAGTGGGCATATGCCATCAGGGGTGGTGCCAGTTTCACGAGCTGTAAATGCAGGCAAAGTCTTGGATAACTCATCAGGATCTGACATGGATATGGGGTCTGATTCTGATGACGAGTTCAGTGGTGCACGATATTCGCTTGAAACATCGCCTCAAGACAATAAGATTCCCAATGGTGGCGCTAAATACAAAGATTCATTGAATGGGCGTATGGATGACGCCGGCAGTCACAGGAATCACTTAAACAGTCTAGAAGGGAGAGGTGGTAGATTCCCAGCGGCATGCCGCGGTTTTGTCTTTGATGAACCATCAGACTCCGTCACGAGCTCAGAAGTGAATTCTACGCTACCCAGGAAAACCTATGTGCCAGATGCTTACAACTCTCACATCCATTTGCGGCCAAATGAAGAGACTGCGAATCAGGTAAGACCCCCCGTGCTCTTATGAGTAGGAGTAAGTAAGACATACTTGGAAGATTCAGTATTTCTTAATGCTTTTTGGGAATTGGAGCTGATGCAGGGTTTTGCGCTAGTGTTTAACTATGCATGGCTTTCCAACTTGTTCACGTCATTGCTTATATAAATGCAGGAAATGCTGAATCTGTTTCACCTCTTTGTATTTTACTGTGGAATAGTGAGGTGTGATTGGAGTGCGCTCTGTCATTCATTTCCAAATCCCTGCTGGAATGTTTTGAATTTGATGTTTGATTGCTTTGTCTTATGCTCAACTGTTTTATGGACCTTCAAAGTTGTATTAATCTGTTAATCTGAAATTATATGGCTAGGCTCTTAGATGTTTCATGTCATAACCTCCTTGTGCACTGAAAATTGTTTGCTCTTCTTCGGTGCTTCCTTGATGAGGCGTTTCTGGATATTAACCCTTTGGTGCTATTGAGGTTATACTTTTGCTCAAACACTTGTCATTTAATCTCTTGAAAGAAACCTGTGTAAGATGTTTAGGCCTTTTCCCTTGGATTTTTGGGGAGATCAATGAATTTGTAATTAACTTGGTAAACTTAATTTGCATCATCATTTGTTGTTATTGAATTGTTTCTAATGTGACAATTGTAGCCAGCTCCAACTACCGCTTCAAATACATCCTAATACTGCTTATTCCTGCTGTTATTATCAACAAGGATTACTTAATGGTGATACGCTGTTCAGATTTCCTTTCGTACACTGTGGTTGCAGGATTTCAGCAGTGTGCCAGTGCAGAGTAAGAAGTTCTATGATGACGATATTGCCAGCGCTCCTCCACTGACTGCCGCTTTTCAACATGTTAATCAAGTTGCTGAAAAACCTGTGACATCAAGATATAATGTTACCGCTCGTCCAACAACATCATGCGGTTCTGCAATTGGGGTTGAACCTAATGCATGCAAGAGTATGGCTTCGGGTGCTACTGAAGTCAGTACTCCTGAACCGTCAATAAGGTACATGAATGTCCGTGTTCTTAAATGTTTCTAAAAGCCCCCACTCTTGAGCGGGTTAATAGCTCGTGGGCTAATTTTGAAGAAATAAAGTTAATGCCTATGGTATTGCACAGGACTGCTGCTGTATCTTCTCATTCTTTGCCTTCTCGATATCCTACTTTTCATGCGAGGTATGTCTAAACAGTGTTTGTGCATAAGGTTGGATTAGTCTGTAATATTTCCTTGGTTTTTGCACTTGTCCTAAAATATCTTTACTTTACAGTTCTCGTTCTAGTCAGTTTTGAAGCAAAATATCCATTAATTCTATGTAATGTTGTTGTTCATCATCTGAACTGGATACAGTGGGCTAGGTTATTGGTATGGTGTTATATCCTATGATGCTTGTGTTCGGCTGTGTCTTCACTCATGGGCCAAGGGCTGCATGGAAGCTCCCGTGTTTTTGGAAAATGAATGTGCGCTGCTGAGGGATGCTTTTGGGTGAGATTGTTACAGATATTTCCATCTCTCCATGGTTATTTTTCTGCCATAATGGTGCATTTGTTGCATATAATCAGTTTTTGTTATCAACTTTCTGCTTCATTGTTCTTCCTTATGATTTATAAAAAATCATGCATTTGCTGCAATACATGCCCCCTTGCCGGGAGTGTATGTTGTCGTTTTAGATTCTTGAAGTTTGTGGTTTTCATCTATAAAATCTGATGACTTCATCTAGTTTATAATAGTTGAAAAGAAGCATAGTTCTCAGCATCTCATGCACAAAAACAACTATTTCTTGATTATTCTGATTTGCATACTTCTTGTGCCAGTGATTTTAAACAATTTCATATTGCATTTGTAGGTTGAAACACGTATTGTTGCAGTCAGAGGAAGAACTCTTGAGAAAAGAATCTTCAGAACTTGTCAGCGAAGGAGCTTCTGTAAAGACTAAGAAAACCAGTGGCAAGATTAAAGTTCAAGGTTCTTATAGGTCTTTCATAAAAGAAAATTATTTCATAACTAAATTTGCATGTGGTGTATTTAAGATCTCTATAATACTGGTTATTTTGCAGTGAGGAGAGTGAAAATGGGGCTGGACCCACCTACAGGCTGCACCTTTACATCTTTAAAGTCAACCTCTGTTGTAAAGCTGGAATCATTTCATTTTCGGTTATCCAATGTAAAATCAATCGTCTCTTCTGAGAGGAAAGCATTACGGAAAGCACATGTAACCCCGAGAGTTCCCATAGATGGATCTTTTTTACAGCAGAGTATGACATATATAATCGGTGGGACTCGCCGGTATATGAAAGAAGTTCCCGAGCTTATTAAAATTGGTGTCAATGCTTGGCGCAACAGTTCGTCATCTTATGAAGTAGTACAAGGTATGTAGGCAATTTGTGTTGAAGAATTCTGCAACTGATGCGTTATAACTTAAATTTTTGTTCTGATTTTCTTCCTTTATTTGTTATATTTCCTCGTGGTCATACCCCTTTTATTTATAGTAGTCACTGGACAGCTTACTGGCTATTTATCCTCTTCGTCAGTTCTCTTTGGTATAAAAGTTCAATATCACAGATATTTCTGATGTTGCTCTATTTTGTACTTTAGTTACTTATAATTTTTAATAGACATTGTAATTGGAATTAAGTTTTTATTTTGCTTCTTAAACCCTTCTGAATTCTAGAAACATCA
This sequence comes from Olea europaea var. sylvestris, assembly GCF_002742605.1. Lineage (NCBI taxonomy): Eukaryota > Viridiplantae > Streptophyta > Magnoliopsida > Lamiales > Oleaceae > Olea > Olea europaea. The sequence goes on from NW_019246256.1 coordinate 56,328, forward strand.
TGAATTTACTGGGGAATAAAATTTTTTTATGCTACATTAACTTCTTTATTAAGCGACATTTGACAATAAAGACAAGAGTTCAAGTGGTCTAGTGTTTATGCAAGGAAGTTTAACTTGGACTCCAGCTGGAGTGGTGAAACGTAGCCCCTGTTTGGCTCCCATTTCATAAATTTCATTTTCGACCATACATTTCATGGGATCCACAATTTTTATCAATTTTTAACCACACAATTCACCAACTTTTATTAAAATCTGCTAGAAATCTATGTTTTATCCAAACCAGGCAACGTAATTTTAGGATACTTGAAGAGTATATCACGTTGGGATGGCGCCAAATTATCTGGAAGTGATAGAACTGTTTCGGACCCAAAGTGGGCATGCTGTTGTGGGTCTCACAGAGAACCTGATGGATTTTTCTCTTCTTATTTTTACTTGTTAAATAAGTAACATGTATAATGGTAGATAATCTAACTATGCACCCTCACTCTTGTATCTAACAGCCCATTTTTAATCCTTATTCACCAAAAGAACTGAACTAGACTGGGCCTGTTTCGTTTTGCTCTTTCATAGTGAACCTACATTTCCTATACCAAAGAATCCAAATTATGTCCAGTTCGATCCAGTTCTTACAAGAATTATGCAGAACTGAACCCCACTGCACGCCTACCCTTAATATTGCAACTAATTTTTGAAGGAAAAACAAATAGGTTGGAATTTTTAGTAATTGATAGATTAATTTTGATTTGTTGTATTAAAACGAGATGAATTTGTGTTTTATCTCTACAAGGACATGCATCTAGAATTAGAAAATTCTCGCATTTCAGTTTCGTATTGATTATCTTGTTAAAGGGAATTTGAATTCATGTTGACAGAATCATATTCCTGTTTATTGAGATTGAAAAGTTCACCTGAAGAGGATGCAGTGAGAATGCAGCCAGGATCTGGTGAAACTCATGTTTTGTATGTAATCTTTTTCTCTGTAATCTTGTTACTTATTTAATCTCATAGTCATGGATTGTTAAATTTTCTTCCCTCTTGAATACAGCTTGCCAGAAGGGCTTGGAGATGATTTGATAATCGAAGTCCACGATTCGAAGGGGAAGTATTTTGGCCAGGTAGTAGTTCAGGTGGCTGATATTGCTGAAGAATTGGTATGTTGTCTAAATCTCATTTTGACCACCTTTGATTTCAAAAAGTCTGTAGCATGGTCAGAGTGAATACATTCATGGGTTTGATGCAGGGGGAGAGGCTTCGTTCATGGCCTATATATCATGAGCCAGAGCACGAACTAGTTGGGAAAATGCAGCTGAATCTAAACTATTCAACAACTCCCATTGAAAACAGTAACAAGGTAATGTCACTCTATTGGATAGAATTTATCTCTCTCTCTGTTTTTGGATCAGACTTAATTTGCTTATTCTACATCTGGTATCTCAAAATTATTGACCAATGTCCCTGCTGTCCTGGCTCAACCCTTTTTATGTTCCATTTCTTCAGGCACATTCACAATAGCTTAAATAATAATTTAAATCAGTCAAACATACTATTTAATCACACATTTCTTAGGACCTACAAATACTATCAACTTATTTTTCACACATTCTGAAGGACGAAAAGCTTGTAAGCACTCCCAAGCATGCTATAAGTGGTTCCCATTTCAATTAATCCGTTTTATAAAAATATAACTAAAAAAAGAAGCCTCCAGTTAAATTAATGTGTAACTAATTCATTAAATTTCTTTCAAAAGTTTTGAGAAAGTGATACTGAATGAATGAGATGGTATTCTGCTTCTCTGATCCTTATCTTACCAAACGAGGAAGAATTTTTTTTTCTGGGAAAACAGGACCACAGTTCTTGTTAATGCTGTTATATCTACAATTTTTTTTGGTATTTGTGTAATGCTAAATATAGAGAGGATTGTTCAGATACCTTTGGCAATTTTAATGAAAATCATACTTGCAGGACTGTAAGTCGTTTATATGAGATTGGAGGAGGTAAATCTAAGAGTTAATATCATTGTATTCATTTACTCAATTTAAAAATATATCAATTGGCTATTACAGAATTTATTTATTTACTTATTTTTTTGTGTGTGCGTGGAAATGATCAACATTTCTTGAGAAATGACTTTGTAGTTATGATGCTATGCAGTAGAAGCACATTAAGCTGGCAGATGATTAAGAGTTAGTGAACTTTTTCTCAATCGAATTCGTTCATCTATATTATAACTTCCTTCATATTATGGTATGACATGAAAGAGCATATCCCATGTGTTTTAGTTCTGACATTTCCCGACACTAGTTGGTGCATTGCACTTTATTCTAAAATATTTTATAAGTGTTGTAAAAGTAATATTTGATACCAATTTGTAAAGAAAATAGAACTTAAGATAGAAATTTAAGAGACGAAAATTGTATTCTCAAAACTCAACTTTTATGAGTCACATTTTTTGTGATGATCAAACACTATAAATGAGCAACTTTTTTATACTACATTTGGTACATAAGAATTAATTGCTATTACATGAATTTAAACACTCATTAACATTTCTAAATACATGAATAAAAATAAATTCATCTAAAATAACTCTATATTCATGTAGATTAAGATTCATTGAGTCTAGATTAATGTGAATGTTAATTAATTGAGAATTAATAATACGAAATTCATACTTGACAATGATTTTGAAGAATTTATTACATATTCAATAATGAAAAGCAATGCATTATTGAAATAATTGAATTGTAGTAGGGTTAAAATCGTCCAAAAAATATTCTCACTTTATGTGGTATTTAATTTAATATATTATGTATAAGAATTAATTGCTAATACATGAATTTAAACACCTATTAAAATTCCTAGATACATATATAGAAATAAATTCATTTATAATAATTCTAAATTCATGCAGGCGGGGGGCGGACCCAATTGCAACCACTGGGCCCTTAATTTTTCATATTTACAAAATAGCTCACATAATTTTTACATAATTCTGTCTCGCTCCCACGAATTCACTGAATTATGTTCATGGGTACACCCTTGCATGTCGGTCAAGATTCATTAAGTCAATATTCATTGAGTCCAGATTAATGTGAATTTTAATTAATCAAGAATTAATAATACGAAATTCATACATGACAAGAATTTTGTAGTATTTATTATATATTGAAAAACAAAAAGTAAGGTGTTATTGAAATAATTGAATTGTAGAAGGGTTAAAATTGTCCAAAAAATGATTCTCACTTAATGTGATACTTAAATATATTATAGATAGATTATAGGTTTAATCATCAGAATAATCATTAGATATCTTTAGGTGTTTTCACTAGTCTTTATTATCTTGGTGTTATCATTAACGCACATGGTTTGAGTGTTGAATATTTAATGGAACGTGGAATGTATGTAAGATACTTTATTTTATCTCCTTCATAACTAAGTTGTACGACGGAAATTTTTTACTTGATTTCTGTGCTTATATTTTCATTGATATGTGTGTGCCACAGTGTACATCTGTTGCAGAGACAATTGCGTACGATTGTGTTCTGGAGGCAGCAATGAAATTACAACAATTTCAGCAGAGGAAGTTGTTGCTACATGGTTCTTGGCGGTGGTTGGTAACTGAGTTTGCATCTTACTATGGAGTTTCAGACGCATATACGAAATTGAGGTACTGCAAAAATGTGATCAACTGGTTTATTTGAAGAATTATTTGTCCCAGATTATCGTTGTTATTATACATAATCTATTTTATTGAAATCTCATGTCTTTGCAGATATCTTTCATATGTTATGGATGTTGCCACACCAACTGCAGACTGTCTGGAGTTGGTTCATGATTTACTTCTACCTGTTGTTATGAAAGGCAAAACTAAAAACACATTGAGTCACCAAGAGGTAGGCTGAATCCAATGTATTTTCATTTGTGAACTTAAATATTATCTCGTAATTTCGCAGCATGCTGGTTTTGATAAATTTAAGGAAATGACTCATTTCCCAATCTT
>NW_019246256.1:60524-75145 GCF_002742605.1 Olea europaea var. sylvestris
GAAAAAAAAAAAGCTCATCAGTATTAATAAACAAATGAAGTTAGAATATAGTACCTTTCTTATGGAATGATGTATACCTACCTCCCTACCAGATATGGACTATATCACAATAGACGAATTATACAGGTTTTCCAATTTATGAAAAAAGTTTTTCTCTGTCTCTCTTAGCATCTATGAAATATCTGTCCGGTGTCTCTTTTAGATATGTATTATCCTTATGAAAATTAAGAAAATAATTATCAGCCAGAAAGTTTAAGTTAATCTGATCTCTCGGTGAGGTTTTAGTTATTTTACCTACGTAAGGTGATGCATGTTTTACGAATTTCACCCTCTCCAAGCACGGCACAAGGTACTGAACCTGAACTGTAATTTGTTGCTGGATATAATATATTTTAAAAATAACCAGAGCATAATGGTCTAATCTTTTTGTTTTTGTCTAGTCTTCTATAGGATACCCTAATCACACATCTTCTTGTTCTTGTTCTACTTTTTTTTTTTTTTTAGTTGGCACTTATCAGTTGTCATCACCCTATATACCTAGTTTCTGGTGATTGCACTTTCAGGCTTTGTTATTATGTTTAAAACTGTTACAATTTTATGCATCACTGACCAGGTTCGTATTTTGGGAGAAGTTTCTGATCAAATTGAGCAGATATTTAGTTTGGTTTTTGAGAATTACAAGTCACTGGATGAGTCATCATCATCTGGTATTGTCGACGTGTTCAGACCTGCTATAGGACTGCCGGCTCCTGCTCTTACACCTGCTTTGAAACTTTACAAGCTTCTGAATGACATACTTTCTTCTGAGGCGCAATTGAAATTATGCAGATATTTTCAAGTGAGCAAGCTTCTTTAGCTCAACTTTAAGCCCCTTTTAGACTTCTTTCTACTGTTTAATGGGCTAACTTTTATGCAGAATGCTGCAAAGAAGAGGTCCAGGATGCATTTGGCAGAAACAGATGATTTGGTCTCCAGCAATAACGATAACATATTGATGGATCCGGTGGTTCTTTCCACTGCTTACAAGAAAATGAAATTGCTTTGTATAAACATTAAAAATGAGATCTTGACTGACATTGAAATCCATGAACGACATATTCTCCCTAGGTAATTTGTTTCCTTTGGTAAACATGTTTGTGATCATGCGCTATTTATAGACAATCAGAATTAGGGACCAAAAGTTATTGACAATGGGTCTTTGCAAAACAAATCATTTTTTCCTTTCCCTTGCAATTCCACTGTCTTCATATACATGTTAATCTCAACTCATAGAGGGTTTGGATTTAACCTGCACATATTTCTACATTGCTTATGTTTACTGACAGCAGCAGGAAAACACGCTGTAATTTTATTTTGCTCTAACTAACAGCCAGTTTTGTTACACCAAATGCTGAGTTTGTGGATTGGATATGACTATATGCTTTGGCGTGTCTCTGTAGATCAGCGGATACGCAGATAAATGAAAGAAAAAAGGCAAATCTTAGATATATCAGTAGGCTTTTGATTTTTACAAGGAGTTTTAGTCATAGAGTATTATTTGTGTTCGTCAATTCTTATTCTGCATTCATTATGCAACAATGTTCCAAATCTTGTCTTTTAATCATTAACTATCAATTCTTAATAATGATTTGTGTTCTGTGGCTTTTGTGTAGTTTCATAGACCTTCCCAACCTATCTTCTTCCATATATAGTACGGAGCTCCATAATAGATTGCGGTCATTTCTTGTTTCATGCCCTCCAGCTGGACCATCACGTCCTGTTGTGGAACTTGTTATAGCTACTGCTGATTTTCAAAGGGATCTTGCTTTGTGGAATATCAGGTGTGAAATTGGTTGTTTTATTTACTTCTTGTACTCACCCTTGTTTATATTTTACTTACATGACGGATTTTTGCAGTCCGGTCAAAGGTGGAGTTGATGCAAAGGAGTTGTTTCACTTATATATAATTGTCTGGATCCAGGAGAAGCGTCTTTCAATGCTTGAATCGTGCAAGCTTGATAAGGTAGGTACCAGAGAGTAGTTGAGCAGTGTATATTTCACTAATCATAGACGAGTTATATATATTGATGGGCTGATGAACTATACCCTGGTTACTTCAATTTAATCAACCTGTAACGTAACAGAAATGCCATTATGGTTGAATGTTGGCATGTCCCTTTTCCCCCCCTCATAGATGACCAACTTGCACATATGTTATTGCTTCACTGCAAAAATTAATGTCATGCTTTTTTCTTTTGTAAGATAAAGTAAATTTTATTCTGGACATCATCTTCCCTCATCGACACCGTTTTCCTCTTTCATGTGCCCTATGCTCATGCAAACAGAGTGGATAGATATTTGAATTAACATTCTGCTCTAAGAAATAGTACATTAATAGATAGATAAAGGGCCATTCTCTGTTATGTAATATAAATTTTTATACAGGGATCAAATAAAACCAATTCTCACCGATCCAATATAACCACTAATTCATGACTTTAATTGTTATAAATCACAGTTGTAGAATCTCTGCATTTTATTCCTACATTTCTTTCTCCAAGTTTGTGGAGAGAATCTATCCATGGTTTAAATGCCTAGAACTCTATAAGCTAAATAGTATATGTAACATACCCTTGGATTCTGTGTACCTACAGCTCATTTTTTTACTTGGAGTTGCTTTACATAATGGCTAAATTTTATACATACTCTCAATTTCTTTTTTCTGTGGAATAAGAGGATATTGGTACACCTACTATTGAAATGAGTGAAACTTGTAGCTATATTTTTATGCGTAGGGTCACTTTTGTTTCTTCTATAAATAAGAGGGAACTACACATTAAGGAATCAATATTGAAATAAGTTTTAGACTCCGTTGCTTTTAATTTTCACTAGACTTGATGTAACGCCAGGCAAAGTGGTCCAGCTTCCACACCCCACACTCCACAACTCCTTTCATTGATGACATCTATGATCGGCTGAAGCAGACACTCAAGGAATATGATGTCATTATCAGCCGGTGGCCAGAATATACTTTCGCATTGGAAAGTGTAAGTGCGGTTTTTACCATTCTTCATTTTTCTTTCATTTCTCTCTCTTTTTTCTAGTGCAAAGAATAATGTACTTTGCCTAATGTATTTTAGTGATGGAAGTATTTTTGGCTTGACTAAGCAGCATGAATAACATGAATTTTGATTTTGTTCTTATTCCTAAAATTTAAGGTAGATATATGTAAAGTTACTTATCGCCCTTGCTAAATTCTTTCAATTCTCAGAAATGCTGTTACGGTTAACTGCACTTTTACGATCATCTGATCTTTGTTCTAGCAATACTTTCAAGTGTGCGGATTAACTTCTCTGCATTACAGTTCTTGTGCATTCTCTCTCGTTCGAACTTCTTATATGCATTTCATTGTTTATCTTTCGAAAGGCACTTCTACGGTCATCTGATCTTTGTTCTAGCAATACTTTCATGTGTGAGGATTAACTTCTCTGCATTACAGTTCTTGTGCATTCGCTTTTCGTCCTTATATGCATTTCAATGTTTATCTTTCGAAAGGCCATAGCAGATGTTGAGAAGGCGGTAGTTGAAAGCTTGGAGAAGCAGTTTGCTGAAGTTTTATCTCCACTAAAAGAAAGCACAATGCCCATGAAATTAGGTCTGAAATACGTCCAGAAATTTACGAAGGGTAATTCGACTCCTTATGTCACCCCCAATGAGGTACTATGAGTTTGTCTTTTTGCAATATAGTGGTTTACTCTCATTTCCCCGAGCAAACAATTATCGGATTTATTTATTTTTCAGTTGGGAATCCTCTTGAACTCCATGAAAAGGATGCTTGATGTTCTGCTGCCCCCTATAGAAGAACAATTGAAGTTGTGGGGATCTTGCATCCCTGAAAGTGGGAATGTGGTCCCGGGAGAGTCTCTCAGTGAAGTAACAGTGATGATTAGAACCAAATTCAGAGCTTATTTGCAAGCAGTCATGGATAAACTTGTGGAAAATGTAGGTAATCTATGCGGGAATAAGTGTATTGTTGCACTTCATTTAAGTAGTTTTATAAGTATTGCAAAATGTGACAAAATGATATTAGAATGAACTGTAGCTATATTCATTTAATTGATTCAAATAACTACAAGTTCTCATACTTTTGGTGGTGCTAAGGCTTCATTGTTTTCTACCTTTTTCTCTGTATGTAGACAAGACTGCAACGTGCTACAAACTTGAAGAAGATAATCCAAGATGCAAAGGAAAATGTAATAGAGTCCAATTTACAGCACAGGATGCAGCCTTTGAAGGATTTGCTGGCCGATACTATTAATCAACTACACACTATACTTGAAACTCAAGTGTTTGTAATAATGTGCCGAGGTTTCTGGGATCGCATGGGTCAGGTATACAGCTATTCAAGAGTATTCACAATTATTTTTCATTGATAAAACATTTTATATGAACTCCTGCCTTAATTCAGGACGTGTTAAGGTTTCTGGAGGATAGGAAGGAAAACAGATCCTGGTATAAAGCATCACGAGTGGCAGTAACTGTAAGTTACACGGACAATTTCCAGAAATTTCCCAAAGCTCTCATTTAATGGGAGATTTTTCTCTTCCTCTTTTATAAATTTGTCAAGTTATCGATATTTTCCATGTCGGTATTTACTCCTTTTTCAGGTCTTGGATGATGCATTTGTCTCACAAATGCAACAGTTGCTTGGCAACGCACTTCAGGAGAAGGACCTGGAACCACCGCGATCTATCCTAGAAGTGCGATCGATGCTCTGTAAGGATGCCGTGAACCACAAGGAAAATGACTATTATTATTAAATCGCAACTAACTGTACATACAGATGTGACTCAACATGGATATGCTGTGATGAGGTTATGCCAATCCATGGATGGGTGAAAAAGAAGCCTGAGAGAGGAGGGTTTTGCTCATTTTTTGCGGTAGAGCAATTTGGGAGCTGCAGAAAGACCAATGCTCATGGTCTCTATAGTTCTGTCCATCTTGTATTTAAGCACCATGCAATTCTGATAGAAAATGCAATAATATAAAGTCACTGCTCTCGTAGGTAATCTTGATTCTCAAACATACATTTCTTTCGCATCGAGTTTTTGCTTTTTTTCTGGTTCAATTAATATTTACAAGATGCACGTAAAGGTTTAGCCTCATTTTTAGGAATTATCTGAATTATATTTAGTAAAAAAAAGACGCTGACAGTGAAATATCACAAGAAATAATTGAAGTGATTCAGAAATTTCTTAGTCCTTAGGATTTGTACGTTAAACAGAGGCAGGCAAGGTCCACTAGCAAATGTTTTTGTTCTCTATTTTCATAAAAGAGTTACATTTGTAATCATGAATTGGCTGTAATGATAGTACACGTTCCCATGAAGAAGAGACTTAAATCATAGCAATCATCTGCAAAAAATAGTGACGATGAGAGATTTAAGAATAACAAATAGTGCAGAAAAAGTGAAGAATTACCCCAATCACTTCAAGAACATTTCGAAGTCACTCGAATTTCACTAAGTGTGTCGACCATGCAGAGTGACCTCTATTAGTTAGGAGAACTCAGTGGAACACATAATTCGTGTTCCAACAAAAACTTTAACGGCCGATGAACCAACCAAAAAGTTTGACAATATATCGCAGATCAAGATGTTACAGTTGGGAGAAATTTCACGAAACAACGTATACCAAAAATTAAAGAATATCCTTATCAGAGAACCCAAAACTATTCAATGGTTTGCACTCCCATGTCTCTCTCCTCAATCAAAAACGAAAATCATATGTTTTTTTTTTCTCCGTCTCTCTTACCTCTACATTCTCATGTTTACCCAAACAAATAAATAATAATAATAAAATTCTGCCACTACACATGAAGCACCATATAGAGGGGGGAAAAAGTTTAGTCAAAGCCCAATCAACACCTAATTTTCATAAAGCCCATTGCGAAGAACAACAAGAAGCCTTAAATTTTGAAATAAGTGAAAATTACACTCAACCAAATTTTTTAAGATTCAATTTCAAAAGTCATATATGAAGTTTATTTAGACAAAAATTAGATATTAATTCAAAACTTTAATATTAATAATATCACCAAATTTCGTACCAAATCCTAATTACTTTTCTCCCCCTCCTTTCTCTTTTTATATCTCTCATATGGATGACAATCAGGCTACTCGGCTCGGGCTGCCCGTGGCTCGGTCCTAAAAAAGCCCCAGCCGGTAGGACAAGGCTCGATCAAACCTTAATTTTTTGGCAGAGCTTGTACTCACCTCGGCTCGGGCCCCAAAAAGCTCGAGCCCTGAAAATTTTGGCTCGTTGAGACTCTAATCTCTCCATAACCATCTCTCTCTCTCACTCACACACGCAACTTCGAGCTTTCGAAATCCCTGTTCCCACCCGTTGTTGTCATTGTCGGGTAAGTAGCGAAGTCGTGGCAACGTCATCATCCCAATTCTCTCTTTCCTTTTTCTCGTGGTAGCGTCGCAATTCTTCTGGGCACTGCTGCAAACTCACGGCATCGTTGATCTTTTACAAGGTGTGCATCGGAGATTGAGAAAACTCTTCGAATCAGTATAAAGATCCTGTGGGGCCCAAAAACCTGTGGATGATGGTGTAGGATCTGAGGGAATAAATACCAAATTACATGAACTAAACTTTGGTTATTCATACATTTACTTCTTGTTTTATATTCTATAATTAATAGAAGTCTGGAATATGATCAGGATCGAACGATGCTACTATAGATAAATATCACCTTGTATGTATATTTTTATTCCCATTTTACTTTGGTAATGTCATGATTAACTTATTTAGCAGCATCCGTTTGCTGGTTTAAGTTCCTTTTTATTAGTTCAGAATGTTGGCCTAACCTTTACCCTAGTTCTCTTTAAAACTGGGGCTATATGAATACCTTTTTTGTCCCTTTCATTTTGTTACCGTTGGATCTATTGGAAGGTCACAACGTGCCATGTTAATTTGCATGATGAAGAGAAATTATACAGTGCTTGATTGATTCGAAGTCGCGTAGGCGTTACGGTTCTTCTGGGTGCTGTTGTGACATCATGGCAACCCTAGTTGCTACGATGTTTTGACAACCTTGGTTGCTTCGATTAAATCCAACATCAAAGACAGTAGGGTTCAGATGGTGCGGTGTTGTTAGGGTGGTTTTGTGATTCCTATAGTGTGTGGTGATGTTGGTGGTCATGGTGGTGGTGGTGGTGGTCGTTACGATGGTGCAGTGGTCGTGAGTTAGGACAGGATGGGTGGGGTAAAGGTGTTTGTACTCAATTAATTTATTGATTGTGACCAATAAATTAGTTAATTTCGTGGTCAATAAATAATGTTACTTAAAAAAATATGATTGTAATCGGGAAATAACTCGTGAACAGTTAAATTGATATATTTGTGACCGTCAAACAAGTTGTGACTTATAAAATTTGTGATTTGTAAATAATTAATAAATTGTGACCTATAATTTTTTTTTTATGATTGCGAAATAATGTGTGACCTATAAATTTTTTGATTTGTGACCGAGAAACGACTTGCAACCTATAAATTTTTCTATTTGTGATCGAGAAAAAAGTTGTGACCTATAAAATTTTGAATTTGTGATAGAGAAATAATTTGTGACTAAATTGTATAAAATTGTGACCATTAACATTTAATTAATAAAATAAATTTTTAATTAATTATTTCAAAATAAAATTTAATTAATATTTAATTTTTGAAATTTTAAACTTTGTTTCTTAATTTTAAGATAGATCATACTTAGTGCTTATTTGGTAGAGATTTTATTAATTGATTTTTTGACCGTTAGAGATAAAGTAGTTCCTACCTGTGAGAGAAGAATTCAAAAATGACGGTTGAAATAATGAAATAACGGTTAAAAAATTGCTTTTAATTGGATTTTAAGCTGTACCAAACATGTTCTTAATCTTTTAGTTATGAATTTTCCCTTGAAATCATCCAACAAATCAACAAGCTCAAACCAACAAAGAAGCAAGCCTAACTGAGTGAAGCCCAATCCAGAAAAAAATGTTAACATCTCCACCCAATCATCAAATAAACCAACAAGTCCATAACCCAACAACAATAAGTTATAGATCGCAGGCCAAGTGAAATAACAGCCCAATAAACCAACAAATCCACAGCAATATTAAATAAAGGGCAAATTACGAAAATACCATCTTTTTTTTTTCTTTAAATGAAGATTTTCGTACTTCAGTAAGATTTGTTGATAATTCTTCAATAAATGTTATGGGAAAGGGTGATGTTCAAACTACGACTAAAGAAAACATTGAAACCATCTCAAATGTCTTCTATATTCTTGACCTTGAGAGTAATTTGTTGAGTGTGGGACAATTGCAAGAGAAGGGATGTGTTGCTACAATCAAATGAGGAGCATATGAAATCTATGATCCTAAAACGCGTTTAATTGCTCATGTGAAGATGATATCAAATAGATTGTTCTAGCTGTGAATCAAGGATTCCACACTTTGTCTTTTGACAAAGACGAATGATCCAACATGGCTTTGGCATTATCTCTATACCCATCTGAACTTCAATGGATTGAAAACTCTTTAGAAGAATATGGTGATTGGTCTACCTTAGATTATGTTAGGAAACTAAACCAAACAAACAACTATACACGGTCCACAAAAATGAAGAACTGATATTGATCTCGAATTAAGTGACACAACGGAAAATGAGCTTCCAAATCTATGAACTCTGATTTATTGAATGACTCCAAAGTAAAATTGGGAAAGCTCCAAGGCGTTCGAGAGGCCTGGACTCTCCCAATGACATCAACAAAAAGAACGTGAATACCCATCAACCCCGCTTCCCCAATACATTTATTCCCCCCTTTTTACAACTGACTCTTTCCCAAAATACCCCTATACTAACTAATTGGACTGAATTGGTTGCTGCTTCTTTGGTCTCGTGCTCTTTCCCTGTCTCGCATAAGTGAGCTGTATCGGGGGTCTATCATTTCTCCCCCTCCCGAAATCTACCTTGTCCTCAAGGTGGAAATCTGAGAATTGCTGCCGAATCATCTCTACCGGTTCCCAAGTCGCTTTAAAAGCCGGTAAGTTTCTCCATTTGATCAAGATTTCCTGTTCTGTGCCAGAATCCCTAGGTCTGACTTGCAGCACAGATTTTGGTTCCATTGGCAACTGACCTCCTGCAATAAATTGTGGCGGGAGCTAGGAAGTAGGTTGAGCAGCCCCAATTGCCCTACGGAGTTGTGACACATGAAACACAGGGTGTATCGCAGCCTCAGGTGGAAGCTTCAATTTATAAGCCACCTGTCCAACCCGTGCCACCACTTCAAACGGTCCAAAATACCGTGGGAACAACTTTTCAACCTGACGGTGGACCACAGATTTCTGTGTGTAGGGACGAAGCTTGAGGTACTCCAACTCTCCTACTTCAAACTGAACATCTCGGCACTGCCCATCCACTCTTTGTTTCATCACGTGCTGAGCCTGTGTGAGCCGCAATTTCAGCTCTTGAAGTACCTCATCTCTGACCAATAATGACTGCTCCACTGAAGACAGAATTGTAGCCCCTCTTTCGAATGGTAGTACTGGGGGTGGGGCACGCCCGTACACAATCTAAAAAGGGATGTGTTTAATTACTGTGTGAAATGAAATTTTATACCAGTATTCGGCCAACGGCAACCACTGGCTCCAAGTATGAGGTCGACTGTGGGAAAAGCACCGCAAATAAGTCTCTAAGCAGCGGCTTACAACTTCAGTTTGCCCATCCGTCTGTGGGTGATAGGCCGTACCGTGTTTCAGTTTTGTTCCTTGGGCTTTGAAAAGTACAGTCCAGAACTTACTCATAAAAACACGGTCTCGATCAAACACAATGGATTTCGGTACCCCATGCAAGCGGACCACTTCTCTGATAAATATATCCGCTACCCCTTGCACTGTGAATGGATGTTTTAACCCAATAAAGTGCCCATATTTACTCAAACAGTCCACAACCACCAATATTGTGTCCATCCCACCTGATCTTGGCAACCCTTCTATGAAATCCAAGGAAATATCAGCCCAAATGAAATCTGGAATGGGTAATGGCTGTAACAATCCACTAAGTGATAAGGCCTCATACTTGTTTTGCCGGTAGGTGGCACAATGTGCCACAAAATCCTGTACATCCTTCTTCATTCCCAGCCAGTACACCTCTCTAGCCAATCTTTTGTAAGTCTTCAAGACTCCCGAATGCCCCCCACCTTTGTATCGTGACACTCATTCAACATTACTGCCACCCACGGTGAGTGTTTAGGCAAGACCACCCTCCCTTTGTAATACAGGATACCATCATCTAGTGTGTACCCCGGCTTAACCAACTGATCAGACTGTATTCCAGTGATTACTCCACCTAATTTGATATCTATCATTACTTCCTTCTTCACTTCTTCAAGGTGTAAAACTCGAGGGATTGATAGAGTTAAAAAATTCAGGGATGGCTCAACTCGGGAGAGGGCGTCTGCCGCTCTATGCTCCAGGCCCGGGTGATACTAAATCTCAAAATTGTACCCCATTAGTTTGGACATCCACTTCTAGTGTTCATCGCTCACTATGTGCTGTTCAAGAAGATACTTTAAACTCCTCTAATCAGTCCTTACCACAAATCGCCGTCCCATTAGATAGTGTCTCCATTTCTGGATGGCGAACATAATAGCCATCAACTCCCGCTCATACACTAATTTATTTCTAGCATTCTGGGGTAAAACCTGACTGAAGTAAGCAATGGGGTGCTGACTTTGCATCAACACTGCTCCTAACCGATGTCCCGAAGCATCGGTCTCCACTACAAATGCCTTGGAGAAATCGGGTAAAGCAAGTACTGGTGTTTCGCGCGGGTTAATTCGCTAACAATTAAAGAGGATCAGACGATTGTGTAAGGGACGAAACCTCTTGAGACAAAGTCCCAAAAAGGGGTGTTCTTTTTATTGGCGATGAACTTTACAATTGGAAACGGAAAATAACGTGCCTCCAAGGGGCGCAAGCACACGAGTTACAGAAAAGGAAGTGTTTAAGTCTAAAAGCTAAAGGAATGAAAATTACATATTCTCTGTTCGAGAGTTTGGGATTCGGTCCTTGCTTCTAAGTTCTTTCTCCCTTTTATACTTCATAGGCGATTCCTTTGTGATTAACTGCTCTAAGAAAACTGCTTGATCACCTTATAACTACCCACTTTCTTCGTAGTGGCCATTTTGTCATGAAACTGTCCTTTTAACTGCTGCCATTATCTTGCATCGTTCAACCGCTTTCGATTGAATCCCTTGAGTCGTGGAACGTGATAAGGTTACTTTAGCAACTGCCTCAATAACTGCATTTCTTGATAATCATAATGCATTATGTTTGTTGATACCTTAGGCGACTTGAAGATTTGGGCAAGACTCTGGGCGACCGTATGCCACTCTATTCGTTCAGATCCTGAGCGACTTGCAAACTTGGGCGATGGCGTTACCGCACTATTGGGCCCCTTATTTGGGCATCTACCTTGATTCGTTTTATTGGATTTCGTTCTTTGGGCCATCTGATTCGGGGATCTTCCAATTGGGCTTTACTCTCTGGGCTGTTCGATCTGGGCTGAATTTTTATGTGTCAACAATTACCCCCCAATATGGTAGAATTAATAATAATTATTGAATTTGCCATATTCACTTCACGTCTCCAGCAACGTTCGCGATTCCCAAAGAATTTCAATCATTATTTCCTTCTATAATTTGAAAAGGTGCGTCGCTTTGCAAACCCTTATAAACTCCAAACACGCCATTTTACTGCTACCAAATCACGTTTCATATTTCTTGCGGACCCTTCACAATTCACTGTTCATCTTTTGCTTCCTTTTTACGTAACTCTGAAAAGTTTCGTTCCTTCTTCAATGGTTGCTTCACAATCTCAAGCTAGCGACTCCTTTAGTTTTGATGATTTTCAGAAACTTCTGAGTCGTTCATACATAACCCCAAGTTTTCTCGCGCCCGCCGATGTTGGACGTAATGAGTTTTACTTGGGTCCTTTTTTCAACAATGTGGAGGCAGTTGAACAGGCGGCGGTGGGTCAGCTGTTTCCTTGCACTCATGGCCCTCCTTTTCTGAATTCTTTGCCGTTGGGGCCACTTCGTGAAAGAGGTATTCGCACTTGGCTCAAATCTGACGTAGCTTTTCGTAGGTGGCATGCTCGTCTTGTGGGTCATGGTCCTACTAAGACACTTTTTGATAGCACTAGGATTTCTGATTTGTTGGAAGTCTCTATTCGCCCCCCTACTTTTGATTCAGCGCTCTTTCCAATTGCTTTGAGCTTTTGGTCCTCTGAGTATAATACCTTTATTTTTCCTCTTGACCCCATGTCTATTACGTTAAGGGATGTTGGGGCCCTGGTAAATTTACCACCTTTGGGCGAGACAATTTTCCCAGGCATCTTAGTTTCTGGTGGCGCCCCACAGTTCGGTAAAAACTATACCGATTCTTATTCAAGCCTGCAGACACTCCACAATCATTCGAGTGCTGAGCCTTCTCATGCCGAGCGAGTGGCCTTCCTTTTAGTTTGGCTTTGTAAGTATGTGTTGTGCGTGCCTAGTATAAAGCCCTCTCTGAGTTATCTACTTATAGCGCACGAACTGGCGCGTGGCAGGCCTTTGAACTTATGTTCTTTGTTTTTGGCTGCCCTTTATAGAGGTATGGCTTTTCTTCAGGCTCAATTGAAGAATGGTGCATCTCCTACTGGCAGTGGACCTCTTTGGTTCACTCAGCTGTGGTTGAGATCCTATTTTCCATCGCTTGGTGCTCCGTCCATTTCTCGTCCTTCTGCTAGCTGTTACGGGCTAGCTATGGAGCCTTTAACTCCTGTAAGTATGTCCAGAAGGGACATTTTTTCATTCTTTTATTCTTTAGATTCAATCTCTTCCTTCTTTCCTTTTCCTCCTTTTTTAACTCCGGACTATGTACATCCTCCTTCCACTCTAGATAGCGCGAGCATTTCTCTGCTCATTTGGATCCAGTTCTTAACTGGTAGGGAGCTTTTCCACGATATCTTAACTGGGACCAATGCCAAAGCTGGGGTAGAAATTTACGCCCCCCAATTTTTTGCTCGGCAGCTTGGTTTCGGCCAAACTTGGCCTGTTCCTCTTTGCTATTCGAAGAACTTAAACGACCGTTTTCATACCATTGATAAGGTGGAAGCAGAGGCTATAAATGCTCGCAACCTCCATTTATCAAGCCATTTTTCATTAGCCCCTTTTAATCCTTGTCATGCTACTCACCCTCTTTTCGAACAATTTTGGCTATCGGTGAAGCGCAGATTATTTGCGACTGAGGCCAATCGTGCCTTTCATTCATTAGACCAACCGAGTATTTCTTCTCCTCCTCCTGTTTTGGCCACTCCTTTGTCTATTCGGAACCCCTCTCCTTCTCGTCGTACTAAACAATCCGCTCGTCCATCTTCTTCTCTTCCTGCCAGGCCAACTATGGCCAAGAGTGCTCCAAGCCGCAAACGGCCAGCCTCAGCATCTCCCATTCTGGAGGATGATGTTGATGATGATGATGATGATGTCCCTCTTATCGTTAAGAGGAAGGTAATTAAATTGGTCCATTTACAAGTATGCTCTTCCCCATTTGAAATTTTTCTGTGTACTGATGATCTTTTGGACTTTTCAGAAAAGCTCAGCTTCCCCTTCAAAGGCTTTGGCATTACCAACTCCTGCTCCATCATCCTCTGTTGAGGCTACTTCATCCAAACCGGTTGATGATGGGACCATGCTTAAAGGTATATCTTTAGTCCCAGATTCTTCATCACAACCCATGAATGAGCCACCTTCCTCCCAGGGCGTCGACCCTCCAATCACCGAAGCAGAAGGTGATTCAGTTTTTGATGTCTTACCTTTGCTCATGCCATTGGTTTCTGACTGGTTGCTCTTTGAACTTTGCAGATATTCCCATGAGTCCGCCCGTTGTGGCAACATCTTCTCGTTCGGATAAAGGGAAGTCCTCACGAATGGATGAGTCGTTGGTGGCCAGCTTGGCTGAGGGTGCGCCATCTTCTACGATTGTCGACGAGGTAGTTTTTTTTTTTCTTCTTTGCCCCATTCCTATTTCCAACTTGTTCGTTGTAGCGAATATTTTTAATGTTAGCAATCTTCTTTGCAGGATGCTGACAGGATTGTGCGTTCTATCCAGGATTTGTTCGCTTCCTGGGGGCAGGTCCAAATGCCTCGCCTTGCTCCATCTGATCGTCCTGCTACTCCTTCAGAAGAGGACTTGAAATTCTTGAAGGAATTGGTATTTGAATACGTGTCTTTCATGGACATGGACATTGGAAGGGCTAGTGCTGCCAGACACAAGGATGAACTTGAGCGCTTGAGTGTGAAGTTAGAGCAAGCACTGACGCTTCCGTCGCTCAATCTTTCTGCCGACTTTAAAGCGACGTTGAAGGTCATTCACTCTGAGGTCCTTACTATGCTGGCCAAGAATGCTGAACTAAACGCCAAGCGTACTCAATATCTTCGAGCCGTAGCTGAGAAAGAGTCTCTGCGCTTGGAAATCAACAAGGCTAAGGACGAGTTAAAAGAAATCTCTTCCGAAGTCATGATTGAAGACTCCTTGATGGTTAACTTGGCTGCTCA
>NW_019246257.1:0-1466 GCF_002742605.1 Olea europaea var. sylvestris
AATTTGATTGGAAACACGCCAATGAACCAAACTCAAGTGAAATTTTAGTCAAATTTGATTGAAAACACGCCAATGAACAAAATATAGATGAAATTTTAGTCAAATTTGATTGGAAATGCTCTAACTAACAAAATCCTGGTAAAATTTTAGTCAAATTTGATTAGAAACACGCCAATGAACTAAATTCCTTTGAAATTTGAATCAAATTTGATTGGAAATACATCAATGAACCAAACACTTGTGAAATTTTAGTCAAATTTGATTGGAACCTCGCCAACGAAAGAACCTGCCTGAAATTTTTAGTCAAATTTGATTCGAAATTTGCCAATGAACAAAGTCATGTGAAATTTTAGTCAAATTTGATTGAAAATGTGCTAATGAACCAAACTCAAGTGAAATTCTAGTCAAATTTGATTGGAAACGCATCAATGAACAAAATTCAGATGAATTTTAGTCAAATTTGATTGAATTTGCGCCAAAGAAAACCAGCATGAAATTTTAGTCAAATTTGTTTCGTAATGTGCCAATGAACTAAAATCAAGTGAAATTTTAGTCAAATTTAGTTAGAAAAGTGCCAATGAACCAAACTTTGGTGAAATTTTAGTGAAATTCGATTGAAAAGGAGCTTATGAACAAAATTCAGATGAATTTTAGTCAAATTTAGTTAGAAAAGTGCCAATGAACCAAACTTTGGTGAAATTTTAGTGAAATTCGATTGAAAAGGAGCTTATGAACAAAATTCAGATGAAATTATGTCAAATTTGATCGAAAAAGCGCCAACAAAAGAATCCTAGTGAAATTTTAGTCAAATTTGATTCAAAATGTGCCAATGAACCAAAGTCATGTAAAATTTTAGTCAAATTAGATAGGAAATGTGTCAATGAACCAAACTTGATGCGAACCCCATAGCAATGGAAACTACGAAACCCACAATGAGATTGATGCGGAACCCAAGAACGCCAATACTAACCCGGTTTTGGATCTTGGACCCTAAGAATTGAACCAAAAAACCCTAGATTAGCGAAGAACCTAAAATCCCTTTATTAAAATTAAGAGAACCCACAATCTGTTTGTTTAGAACGCCACAAGAAATTGAATCTTGATAAGTTCCAAGATTGTTCAAGAAGAACAAGAAATTGAAAGAACAATTCTTTCTCTATAATATTAAGCAAAAAGTCAAAAGTTCTTACAAAGAAAGATATTCTCCTATTTATACTAATGAATAAAAACGTCCAAAACCATCAAATTATTGTAATAATTTGATTTTATAAGAATTCTATCGAAACTAGGAAATTCGGCCAAAATTAGAAAATTCACCAATTTTTTGGCTTGTGCAACCGCATGGTGTATTTCCATGCGGTCGTATGGTTCAACAAGAATTGATGTTTTGATTTTCGGTATGCATTTGTGTGGCCGCATGGTGTTTTGCCTGTGCGGCCGCACAGACTTGTTTTCAGCCTCCGAGT
>NW_019246258.1:0-1466 GCF_002742605.1 Olea europaea var. sylvestris
TTGTGCCCCGAGTCCAATTTCGCGGGCCGTTTCCAATCAACCTGCCAAATTTCGGCCCATTTCGACACCGTCGCGACAAATGAATAAATTGCCCCTGGTGCGATTTTGCTTTGTTAATTTTCTATCCTGCACTTCTTCAACCTGACATAATTAATAAGGTAATTAATTATTCGGAGGACCAAATGAAAGAATTTGGCGAAAATCCCGTGTTCCCGGATTTGTGCCCCGAGTCCAATTTCGAGGGCCGTTTCCAATTAACCTGCGAAATTTCGACCCTTTCCGACACCGTCGCGACAAATGATAAAATTGCCCCTGGTTCGGTTTTGCTTTGTTATTTTTCTTCTTCAACCTGACATAATTAATAAGGAAATTAATTATTCGGAGGTCCAAACAAAGGACTTTGGCTAAAATCCCGTGATCCCGTGTCTGTACCCCAAGTACAATTTCGCAGGCCATTTCCAATCAACTTGCCAAATTTCGGCGCATTCCGACGTCGTTGCGATAAAACACAAAATTGCCATTGGTGCGTTTTTGCTTTGTTAATTTTCTGTCCAGCACCTCCTCAACATGACATAATTAATACGTAAATTCGGAGGCCCAAACGAAGGAATTTGGCTAAAATCCTGTGATCACGAGCTTGTGCCCCGAGTCCAATTTCGTGGGCCGTTTCCAACTCAACCTGCCAAATTTCGACCCATTCCGACACCGTCGCGACAAATGAAAAAATTGCCCCTGGTGCGGTTTTGCTTTGTTAATTTTCTGTCACGCACATCTTCAGCCTGACATAATTAATGAGGAAATTAATTATTCGGGGGCCCAAATGAGGGAATTTCGCTAAAATCCCGTGATCCCGGGTCAATGCCTTGAGTCCAATTTTGCGGGCCGTTTCCAATAAACCTGCCAAATTTCGGCCCATTCCGACACCGTCACGACAAATGACAAAATTGCCCCTGGTGCAATTTTCCTTTGTTAATTTTCTGTCCATCACTTCTTCAGCATGACATAACTAATAAGGAAATTAACTATTCGGAGGCCCAAACGAAGTAATTTGGTTAAAATCTCGTGATCTCGGGTCTGTGGCCCAAGTCCAATTTCGCGGGCCGTTTCCAATCAACCTGCCAAATTTTGGCCTATTCCGACACCGTCGCGACAAATGACAAAATTACCGCTGGTCCGATTTTGCGTTGTTAATTTTTTGTTCATCACTTTTTCAATCTGACATAATTAATAAGAAAATTAATTATTTGAAGGCCCAAACGAAGGAATTTGGCTAAAATCCCATGATCCCGGGTCTGTGCCTCGAGGTCAATTTCAAGGGCCGTTTCCAATCAACCTGCCAAATTTCGCCCCATTCAAACACCGTCGTGAGAAATGAGAAAATTTCCCCTGGTGCGTTTTTTCTTTGTTAATTTTCTGTCTAGCACTTCTTCAACCTGACATAATTAATACGGAAATTAATTATTCGG
>NW_019246259.1:0-1466 GCF_002742605.1 Olea europaea var. sylvestris
CCCAAGTGTAATTTGGGGACCAAAACTGTCTTGAAAGTTTATGATTAGTGTTGGGTGGCTATGTATGTTATAAATGTTAAGGGATAAATTCCATATCAAACAAATATTAAAATATAAATCAATATATAAGGCATTGGGCTACTCCTCTTAATAATGTTGATCTTTCGAGGTAGAACTCGAAATCTTAATATGGTATCAAAGCCTATTAAACGCCAACGGGTAGTTCTATTAGATTAAGACTTAAAAAAAAAGAGTACACAGTCAAGATTGGTTTGTGGGCATGTTAAGAGATAAATTCCACATCAAATAAAAATATAATACAAGGACTTGAGCTAATTCTCTTAATAATGCTGACCTTTTAAAATTGAACGACGCGTCTTAAGAATAATTCTAACACAAATTGCTACGAAAGAAAATAAATCGTTAATTAACAAATTAGGATTTCTATGGAACATTCACCAGGGTGATTATAACAAAAAAAACATAAATTTACCATTATACTAAATCAATAATTGATTTCTTGATTGCATCTCACTCGCGAACTTCTAATTTTCAATTCACGAACTTTAATCCTTTAATTCACAATTTAGACGCTCCCAACTTTCAAGTCTTCTATAATATTCTTCACATATCAAAACTCTAACAATGTTCTTAAAGATAGAAATAGTATCAAAAATGCGTGGAATAAAGGAAACAACAATTTCTCAATAAAAATGAGTAGAATATAGAAAGAAAAAATACATAACTACAATACTTTTAAATATACAATTTCACATTTAACAAACTTACAAAAAGATTTCAAAAATCAAATGATAAATAATAATAATAATAATAATAATAATAATAATAATAATAATAATAATATCTCTCTCTCCACAAATATCCCTATCGACAATACTCTCAATCGAGCGGATCTCTGTTTACACTCTTCCAATCAACCACACCCACCCAAGCCCTCTCTCACTCTAGTATTTCCTTCAAACTAATTATGTTGGCATTGAGAATCTTCATTGTTGGGAGTCAAATGACAGAGCTCTCATCGACAAGAGGTATTTATGGCGAAGATTTGTTTTTATGGTAAAGATTAAGGTACACTTAGTTTTTGTGAGCCATGATTTTTTTGCCCCTGCTAGCTAGATTATTTTTCTTTTCTATGTAGCCTGCAATATAACCATCAATTTTGTGTGATGGATACTTGTTTTTAGATTCTGCAACATGGAGATAGTTCACAATTTTTGGCAGTTGGGAAATGACCTTCGAGGGCAAGCAAACGTCTCCGAGGATCACAAATGATTAATGAGTGCGTGTAAATTGACTGAGTATACATGGTCAAAGGGCGAAAGGAGGAACGACCTCGATTTCTCAAAGGGTCCAACTGAATTAAGGCCAAGAGATAATTATGGATTTCAAGAAGATAACAAATTTGAAAACTTTAATTTCAATACGTGAAATTTGGATGCCAAAAT
>NW_019246260.1:0-1466 GCF_002742605.1 Olea europaea var. sylvestris
CTCGATCAACCTGTCAAATTTGAGCCCATTCCGACACAGTCGAGAAAAATGACGAAATAGGCGCCGGCGCGATTTTTATTTCCAATGAAACTCCCAAATTTCAGCCAATTCCGACACAGTCGAGAAAAATGACGAAATTGCCTCCGGCGCGGTTTTTGTTTCCGATCAAACAGTTAAATTTTAGCCAATTCCGACGCAGTCGAGAAAGATGACGAAATTACACCCGGCGCGATTTTTGTTCTAGATCAAACTGTCAAATTTGAGCCCATTCCGACACAGTCGAGAAAAATGACGAAATAGGCTCCGGTGCGATTTTTATTTCCGATCAAACTGCCAAATTTCAGCCAATTCCGACACAGTCGAGAAAAATGACGAAATTGCCCCCGACACGATTTTTGTTTCCGATCAACAAGTTAAATTTTAGCCAATTCCGTCACAGTCGCGAAAAATGACGAAATTACACCTGGTGCGGTTTTTGTTCCCGATCAACCTGTCAAATTTTAGCCAATTCCAATACAGCAGCAAAAAATGACGAAATTACACCCGACGCGATTTTTGTTCCCGATCAACCTGTCAAATTTGAGCACATTCTGACACAGTCGAGAAAAATGACGAATTTGCCTCGTCGCGATTTTTGTTTCCGATCAACCAGTTAAATTTTAGCCAATTCCGACACAGTCGCAAAAAATGACGAAATTACACCCGGCGCGATTTTTGTTCCCGATCAACCTGTCAAATTTGAGCCCATTCCGACACAATCGAGAAAAATGACAAAATAGGCGCCGGCGCGATTTTTATTTCAGATCAGACTCCCAAATTTCAGCCAATTTCGACACAGTCGAGAAAAATGACGAAATTGCCCCCGGAGCGATTTTTATTTCCGATCAAACTTCCAAATTTCAGCCAATTCCGACACAGTCGAGAAAAATGACGAAATTGCCCCCGGCGCGATTTTTGTTTTCGATCAACAAGTTAAATTTTAGCCAATTCCGTCACAGTCGCGAAAAATGACGAAATTACACCTGGTGCGGTTTTTGTTCCCGATCAACCTGTCAAATTTGAGCCCATTCCGACACAGTCGCGAAAAATGACGAAATTGACCCCGACGCGATTTTTGTTTCCAATCAACCAGTCAAATTACAGCCAATTCCGACACAGTCGAGAAAAATGACGAAATTGCCCCGGCGCGATTTTTGTTTCCGATCAACCAGTTAAATTTTAACCAATTCCGATACAGCCGTAAAAAATGATGAAATTACACCCAGCGCGAATTTTGTTCCCGATCAACCTGTCAAATTTGAGCCCAATCCGACACAGTCGAGAAAAATGACGAAATAGGCGCCGGCGCGATTTTTATTTCCGATGAAACTCCCAAATTTCAGTCAATTCCGACACAGTCGAGAAAAATGACGAAATTGCCCCGGCGCGGTTTTTGTTTCCGATCAAACAGTTAAATTTTAGCCAAT
>NW_019246261.1:0-1466 GCF_002742605.1 Olea europaea var. sylvestris
ATTGGAGTATCATATTGAATGGCGAATTTCCCTATCTTTTCTTGTGCTTCTATATGTACTCAGAAGAATGAATCTCATTTAACAGTTTGAAAACATCAGACGAACAAAACCACTGGACTTGTTTCCAGAAGGCTGCATCGTCCTGATTGTACCAAGATCCAGTTTCAACCCTACAAATTATTCAGCCTGCATCTCCTCAAATGAATAAGTTGGAACAAGTGTTATAGCAAAAGATAGATCGAGGATTTAAGTACTACCTGGCATTTCTGCGTACGATGAAGCTGGATTAATTCCAGTTCCCATTGGATGATCAAATTTGCAAGTATGCCCGAATTTGCAGTACCCTTTCAGCAAATAAAAAGAGCAGGCCTGCAGCCCCTGTTCGTCAAAATAAAAATAGGTGAAAATTGAGTCAGAAAAAGATTGCATTGACCTGTTTAGTTCAAAAGGTGTGCTAGAAGGCAACTTCACAAACACAGTACATTTTCAGGCAGTCATTCAGAAATACAAGTATGCATTGCATGCATACATTAACACTGGGTAATAAAGATTAAAGCAAACAGAGATGCAATCTACTTTAAGTTAAAAAGAGTAAAGAAGGCTCCAGTTTGCAACCCAAAATGTTTTTTTCCCAGGGCAATGGAACAAGGCAAACAGGACTATTAGCTTAAGCTTTCTGATGGCTCCTTAACCAGTGTTTGGCTTGTTTTGACCTCTTGAATAAAAAACGAGTTATTGAGAGACAATTGAAGTTCTCATTTATCCGTTTGACGAAAATTCATGCTCAAGTGGTCATGGATTGGCATCAGCTCCCTACCGCTTACTAATAATAGAGAAACTACATGTTAAAAGAGAAAGTCAAGCTTTACCTTCAGAAGAATAACGTTTGTTAATAATAGAGATTAAATTTTCTTTAACAAGTAAACTTCTTTAATTAACACTTTTTGCATGGGCTTCAATATGATAAGCTTAGAACAGCATACTTTCTAGAAGAAGATTGCCTTTCATTTAATTAAAAGTAAAAGAGCACATTACCAAAAGTCGTTAATTTTCACAGGGATCCAGCTTCATTTGCTGCTATGTTTAGCCAAAAATGAACATGGAGAGAAAAATCAAAATACTAAAATAACAGCTAAGGTTTTCTGTGATTTAACACAAGAAAACCTCTTTCGTCACTGAGAGAGGGAGAACACTAGTATGTGAATTTTATACGCAAGAATTCCATGTTAATTTAACTCATTGTGCAGAAAAAATTGTGCAAATCCTGATAACCGGAGCTGCCACTCCACAAGATCCCAACTTCAAGGTAATTGGCACCAAATTGCAAATTGTGGCATATTTATCCGTTCCAACTGATATTACTTCACCTTGTTATCTTAACAGGGGCCTCAACCTTCTACAAGTCAACCGGCAAGACTTCATTGAAAATAAGAAACTTCGTTGTGAGTTTCTCAATCTTACCCTAA
>NW_019246262.1:0-1466 GCF_002742605.1 Olea europaea var. sylvestris
TATTTTAGTTTAGCAAAAAGTTTCCAAAGCAATAACAGATGAATTTTCTGATACCATGACAGATGATCAAAAGGAAGAATCTGGTGAACTTGCTTATGCCTCCATTATTTTAAATTTATCTGATCAAGTTTTAAGAAAGGAAGGAAAACATGATACTGCTAAGGCCTTATGGGATGAATTAGAGAAACTTTAACTGCCAAGTCTCTACCTAATAAGTTGTTTCTGTTAGAGAAATTTTTCAGCTTTAGGATAGACCCTACTAGAGACTTAGAAGATAGCTTAGACACTTTTAATAAGTTAGTTCAAGACATTATTAATACAGGTGAGAAAGTTTCTGATGAGTATAAGGCTGTAGTGCTACTTAATGCTATACCTGATGCCTACAAAGAGGTTAAAGCTGCCATTAAGTATGGTAGAGATACTCTAACACCTGACATTGTTATAGATTCATTAAGAAGTAAGAAACTTGAACTTAAGTTTGAGAGAGGTAATAGTGCCCATGAAAACTTGTTTGCTAGAGGGAGGACTTTAAGTAGGTCTAGTGGTACTCAGGAAAGCTATAATAATCAAGGAAACAATAATAGGAGAAAGTTTAAGAGTAGAGGCAGGTCTAAGTCAAAGACTAGGACTAAAAAGTGTTA
This sequence comes from Olea europaea var. sylvestris, assembly GCF_002742605.1. Classification (NCBI taxonomy): domain Eukaryota; kingdom Viridiplantae; phylum Streptophyta; class Magnoliopsida; order Lamiales; family Oleaceae; genus Olea; species Olea europaea. The sequence goes on from NW_019246262.1 coordinate 642, forward strand.
TAGGTGTGGGAAATCTGATCATTTTATCAAAGATTGTTATAAAAAGAAAAATGAACAAAAAGGCAAGGGTGTTGATGAAGGTAATGTGGTAGAATCTGATGGTTCTACCATAGTTGATGTATATGCTGTGACTGAAAATCTACCTAACTCTGCAAATATGGTTGATGAGAACCAAAACTAAGAATGGATCTTGGATTCTGGTTGTACCTTCCATATGACCTCTAAAAAGGCATATTTAGAAAATTTTAAGAAAATTGATGGAAGAGAAGTAGTTATGGGCAATAACATAGCCTGCAGAGTTGAGGGAGTTGGGAATGTCACTTTAAAATTTGATAATGGGTACATTTACACCCTTGAAAGGGTGAGATATGTCCCTGAATTAAATAGGAATCTGATTTCCATGGGAAATCTGGATGATATGGGGCTGTAAGGAAAAATAGGAGATGGTTTTTTGAAGGTGATAAAAGGATCACTTGTTATTTTTAAAGGTGTTAAAAGAAATGAGATTTATGTGATCAAAGCTAGTACAGTGTATGATCACATAGGTGAGTCTTCAAGTGTTGAAGTTGATGCCACTTTAAAATGGCACAAGAGATTGGCCCATGTAGGTGAAAAGGGCATACACATCCTTTATAAGAAAGGTGTGTTTGGAAAGGACTCTATATCTAAGTCATCCTTATGTGAAAACTGCACCTTAGGTAAGCAGTATAGGCTGCATTTTAACACATGAAAACATAGAACAACCTCTACCCTTGAGTATATACATGCTGATTTGTGGAGACCTTCATCCACCATCACTCAAGGAGGAAATAAATATTTCTTGTC
>NW_019246263.1:0-1466 GCF_002742605.1 Olea europaea var. sylvestris
TTCGTCGCGAAAAACGACGATATTGCTCCCGGCGCGATTTTTGTTTCCGATAAGTCTGTAAAATTTTAGCCCATTCCGACTCCTTCGCGGAAAATGTCGAAATTGCCCCCGGCGCGATTTTTGTTTCGGAACAGTCTGTCGAATTTTAGCCCATTCCGACACCGTCGTGAAAACTGACGAAATTGGCCCCGTCGCGATTTTTGTTTCCGATCAATCTGTCGAATTTTAGCCCATTCCGATTCCGTCGAGAAAAACGACGAAATTGCTCCCGACGCGATTTTTGTTTACGATCAATCTGTCAAATGTTAGCCCATTCCGACTCCATTGCGAAAAATGACGAAATTTACCCCGGCGCGATTTTTGTTTCCGATCGGTCTGTCAAAATTTTGCCCATTCCGACACCGTCGCGAAAACTAATGAAATTGGCCCCGTCACGATTTTTGTTTCCGATCAACCTGTCAAATTTTAGCTCATTCCGACACCGTCGTGAAAAATGACGAAATTGGCCCCGTCGCGATTTTTGTTTCCGATCAGTCTATCGAATTTTAGCCCATTCCGACTCCGTCGCGAAAAATGACGAAATTGGCCCCGTCGCGATTTTTGTTTCCGATCAGTCTATCGAATTTTAGCCCATTCCGACTCCGTCGCGAAAAATGACGAAATTGGCCCCGTCGCGATTTTTGTTTCCGATCAGTCTATCGAATTTTAGCCCATTCCGACTCCGTCGCGAAAAATGACGAAATTGGCCCCGTCGCGATTTTTGTTTCCGATCAGTCTATCGAATTTTAGCCCATTCCGACTCCGTCGCGAAAAATGACGAAATTGGCCCCGTCGCGATTTTTGTTTCCGATCAGTCTATCGAATTTTAGCCCATTCCGACTCCGTCGCGAAAAATGACGAAATTGGCCCCGTCGCGATTTTTGTTTCCGATCAGTCTATCGAATTTTAGCCCATTCCGACTCCGTCGCGAAAAATGACGAAATTGCCCTCGGCGCGACTTTTGTTTCCGATCAGTCTGTCTAATTTTAGCCCAATCCGACTCCGTCGCGAAAAATGACGAAATTGGCCCCGTCGCGATTTTTGTTTCCGATCAGTCTGTCAAATTTTAGCTCAATCCGACACCGTCGCGAAAAACGACGAAATTGCCCCCGGCGCGATTTTTGTTTCCGATAAGTCTGCAAAATTTTAGCCCATTCCGACTCCGTCGAGGAAAATGTCGAAATTGCCCCCAGCGCGATTTTTGTTTCCGATCAGTCTGTCAAATTTTAGCCCATTCCGACTCCGTCGCGAAAAATGACGAAATTGCCCTTGGCGCGACTTTTGTTTCCGATCAGTCTGTCAAATTTTAGCCCATTCCGACACCGTCGCGAAAACTGACGAAATTGACGATATTACACCCGGTGCGATTTTTATTTACGATCAGTCTGTCAAATTTTAGCCCATTCCGACACCGTCGGGAAAAATGA
>NW_019246264.1:0-1466 GCF_002742605.1 Olea europaea var. sylvestris
ATGAAGAAAACTCTATAATTACAGTTATCTTCAAACGTCTCCATTCGTATTTTCACGTAATATTGGGTTTCCATACACGCACCAGTTCAAATTTTATTTCCATTTTATAATACAAATATAGCAAAATTTCAAATTACAGTTTTTGAATAGAACCCAATTTGTTAGTAAGTAGTATAGTTGGCAGATTCGAAACAGAATATACCATTCACAACGAACACAAAATTCATCTTAAGATTGTTGGGAAAATTTATACCGATTACGTGCATATTATATTCACAAAAGCATACCAGTTATTTGCGTGAAATCGAAACATAATTTCGAATTACTGAAATAAAATTTGAGAAGCATAAAAGTTACCGAATCTGAATGCATGAATATGGATTCATCCCTTTCGATTCTTGAACGAAAGCAAATTATTCTTTTGATCGAACCAATGATTATCGAATTTGACCATTTCTATTCTTGAATTAAAACATGTGATTCTTCATATCAAACCTTTCATAAACCATATAAATAAAATTAATCATTTTCTAAAATCAAGTAGAAATGAAATCAGAAAAAATTAGATGTAAGTGATGCGATTGGCCGAGGCGAGTATAACACTTTCCTTAAAATGAATTTGTCCCGCATCGATGCTAACGGTTTTTCGAAAATCATCTCCCAAGATACAACGATCACGTCAAGCCATAGGAGTACTCCAAATGGCTTCGACTAGCGAACTCGAATGAAATTTCCTCTCTACAAAGGAAATGCACGAAAATGCTATGGAATTAGAAATAAGAGAATTGCAAGAGGAAAATGAATGCTCAATGCAATTGGTGTGTTTTCAAAATCATATCCATAGGGTCCTATTTATAGATGTAGAAAGGGTGCAAATGAAGTAGTGTGGGCCAAAATCTGCATCCTTTCGAAAAGTTGCAACACTTGGTCAAAATCTGTATCCTTTCGAAAAGTTGCAACATTTCATTTCTTCCAAAATTGGTCCGTAATTTCTCATTCATTCGGAATTGATTTCGAGATTCCAAATATACCACGACAATCTACTCGACAAGTAGAATAAATTGGTCTATTTACTTTTGTAATTTGACCATCAGATCAAGTCCGAATATTTGATCGAAGTTGACACGTAGTCACGCCTTTTCATTTTTCAATTTTACACACCTTTTCATTTTCCAATTTTTGGTTAATTATTTGAACAAATTCCTACAAATACTAGTGCTACAGCAAACAGTTTTCAATTTTCCACAATCATATTGAATTAGGTGACAAGATTATGATTGTGTCTCAAGGCTTTTTTTACTTATACTTGATTCTTTTACTTATAAGAAAACTTACGTAATGTTGCTTGCTATTCGAAGAGTGGATTTGTGCTCAGATGGAAAGTGGGTCAATCTGGTTTGAATCAAGGAATGAAATCCAGTTCTACATGTTATCGTTTGCCCAACCCAAAACAAAAAAAAAAAAAA
>NW_019246265.1:0-1466 GCF_002742605.1 Olea europaea var. sylvestris
TACGAAATCGTCGCAAAAAATGACGAAATTGCTCCCGGCGCGATTTTTATTTCCCATCAATCTGCCAAATTTCAGCCATTTTCCACACCGTCGCGAAAAATGTCGAAATCACCCCTAGCGCGATTTTTGTTTCCGATCAATCTGTCATATTTTAGCCCATTCCGACACCGTCGCGAAAAATGACGAAATTGCCCTCGGCATGATTTTTGTTACCTATCAATCTGTCAAATTTTAGCACATTACGACACCGTCGCGAAAAATGACGAAATCGCCCACGGCGCGATTTTTGTTTCCGATCAACCTGTCAAATTTTAGCCCATTCCGACACCGTGGCGAAAAATGATGAAATTGCCCTCCGCGTGATTTTTGTTTCCGATCAACCTGTCAAATTTTAGCCCATTTCGGCACCGTCGCGAAAAATGACGAAATTCTCCAGGGGCGATTTTTGTTCACCATCAATCTGTCAAATTTTGTCCCATTACGACACCGTCGCGAAAAATGACGAAATTGACCCCGGGGCGATTTTTGTTTCCCATTAATCTGCCAAATTTCGGCCATTTCCGGCACCGTCGTGAAAAATATTGAAATCACGCCTGGCGCGATTTTTGCTTCCGATCAACCTGTTTAATTTTAGCCCATTCCGACACCGTCGCGAAAAATGACGAAATTGCCCCCGGCGCGATTTTTGTTTCCCATCAGCCTGTCAAATTCAGCCTATTCTGACACCGTCGTGAAAATGATGCAATTGCCCCCGGCGCGATTTTTGTTTCCGATCAATTCGTCAAATTTTAGCCCATTCCGACACCGTCGCTAAAAACGACGAAATTCCACCCGGCCCGATTTTTGTTACCGATCAATCTGTCAAATTTTAGCCCATTACGACACTGTCGCGAAAAATGACAAAATTGCCCCCGGCGCGATTTTTGTTTCCGATCCACCTGTTAAATTTTAGCCCATTCCGACACCGTCACGAAAAATGACGAAATTGCCCCCGGCGCGATTTTTGTTTCCGATCGACCTGTCAAATTTTAGACCATTCCGACACCATCACGAAAAATGACGAAATTGCCCCCGACGCGATTTTTGTTTCCGATCGATCTGTCAAATTTTCGCCCATTCCGACACTGTCATGAAAAATGACGAAATTGCCCCTAGCAAGGTTTTTGTTTCTGATCAACTTGTCAAATTTTAGCCCATTCCGACACCATCGCGAAAAATGACGAAATTGCCCCCGGCGCGATTTTTGTTTCCGATGAATCGGTCAAATTTTAGCCCATTCCGACACCGTCGCGAAAAATGACGAAATTACCCCCGCCTCGATTTTTGTTTCCGATCAATCTGTCAAATTTTAGACCATTCCGACATCGTCGCGAAAAATGACGAAATTGCCCCCGGCTCGATTTTTGTTTCCGATCAATCTGTCAAATTTTAGTCCATTCCGACACCGTCGCGAAAAATGACGAAAT
>NW_019246266.1:0-1466 GCF_002742605.1 Olea europaea var. sylvestris
TGTTTCCGATCATCCTGTAAAATTTTAGCCCATTCCACACCATCGCGAAAAATGACGAAATTGCACCTGCACGATTTTTGTTTAAACTCAGCCTGTCAAATTTTAGCCCATTCCGACACCGTCGCGAAAAATGATGAATTTGCTCCGGCGTGATTTTTGTTTCCGATCAGCCTGTCAAATTTTTGCCCATTCCGACATCATCACGAAGAATGACGAAATTACCCCCGACGCGATTTTTGTTTCCGATTAGCCTGTCAAATTTTAGCACAATCCGACACCGACGCGAAAAATGACGAAATTGCCCCCGGCGCGATTTTTGTTTTCGATCATCCTGTTAAATTTTAGCCCATTCCACACCGTCGCGAAAAATGACGAAATTGCACCTGCACGATTTTTGTTTCAGCTCAGCCTGTCAAATTTTAGCCCATTCCGACACCGTCGCGAAAAATGACGAAATTGCCCCCCAGCCCGGCGCGATTTTTGTTTCCGATCAGCCTGTCAAATTTTAGCCCATTCCGACACCGTCGCGAAAAATGACGAAATTGCCCCCGGCGCGATTTTTGTTACCGATCAGCCTCCCAAATTTTAGCCCATTCCGACACCGTCGCGAAAAATGATGAAGTAGCACCGGCACGATTTTTGTTTCCGATCAGCCTGTCAAATTTTAGCCCATTCCGACACCGTCGCGAAAAATGACGTAATTGCCCTCGGCTCGATTTTTGTTTCCGATCAGCGTGTCAAATTTTAGCCCATTCCGACACCGTCGCAAAAAATGACGAAATTGCCCCTCGGTGCGGCGCGGATTTTGTTTCCGATCGGGCTGTCAAATTTTAGCCCATTCCGACACCGGCGCGGATTTTGTTTCCGATCAGCCTGTCAACTTTTAGCCCATTCCGACACCGTCGCGAAAAATGATGAAGTAGCACCGGCACGATTTTTGTTTCCGATCAGCCTGTCAAATTTTAGCCCATTCCGACACCGGCGCGGATTTTGTTTCCGATCAGCCTGTCAACTTTTAGCCCATTCCGACACCGTCGCGAAAAATGATGAAGTAGCACCGGCACGATTTTTGTTTCCGATCAGCCTGTCAAATTTTAGCCCATTCCGACACCGGCGCGGATTTTGTTTCCGATCAGCCTGTCAACTTTTAGCCCATTCCGACACCGTCGCGAAAAATGACGAAATTGCCCCCGGCGCAATTTTTGTTTCCGATCAACCTGTCAAATTTCAGCCCATTCCGAAAGCGTCGCGAAAAATGACGAGATTACCCCGGGGTGATTTTTGTTTCCGATCAGCCTGCCAAATTTTAACCCATTCCGACACCGTCGCGAAAAATGGCGAAATTGTACCGGCACGATTTTTCTTTCCGCTCAGCCTGTCAACTTTTAGCCCATTCCGACACCGTCGCGAAAAATGACGAAATTGCCCACGACGCGATTTTTGTTTCCTATCATCCTGTCAAATTT
>NW_019246267.1:0-1466 GCF_002742605.1 Olea europaea var. sylvestris
TATGCATTTAGGTCCTCTATCTTGTCATTATTTCTTGACTTGAGCTCTTAATGAGGAACAATTATTCACAGCCATCTGACACAATGTATAGGGTTCAGTGGGTGTGGAGTTTGAGCCAGACCTTAAGGTGCATCATGAATCTGCTATAAGTGCTTTATATGCTGATCTTCCAAGACAATGCAAAACATGTGGCCATCGATTCAAAAGCCAAGAAGAGCACAGCAAGCATATGGATTGGCACGTGAACAAGAACCGAACAGTAAAAAACCGTAAGACAAAGCCTTCTCCCAGCTGGTTTGTGAGCATTAGTATGTGGCTTCATGGTGCAGATGCATTGGGAACAGAAGCAGTTCCAGGATTTTTGCCTCCTGAAAACACTTTGGAAAAGAAGAAATATGAAGAAATGGCAGTTCCTGCTGATGAGAATCAGACTGCTTGTGCTTTGTGTGGTGAGACTTTTGATGATTTTTATAGTGATGAGATGGATGAGTGGATGTATAAGGGGGCTGTATACATGAATTCACCAGCTGGGTTATCAGAAGGGATTAATAGGCCTCAGTTAGGTCCTATAGTGCATGCTAAATGCAGATCTGACACTCATGTGATTCCTGCTGAAGATGTTACAAAAGATGAAGGGGTATGTTGTTTTCCACTATTCTCTTTTATTTCTCCTCTACACTGGTGCCTTGCTTTGATCGAATTTCTTGTATTTAATATAAATGCTTTTCTTTCTTGTTGATATTATCTAGCGCTTAAAGATATGGATTCATCATGTTGGTCTTGAATTGGCCCTTTTGGTATTAACGAGACGAAGCATATGACTATTCAACTTGGAATTATTCTTCATGTTTCCCTTGGGACTTGACTAGTGATTTTATGGGACTGAAGGAGTAATATTTTTAGAATGGTGCAGTTGCTATTTTGAATGGAAATTTTTTTTGCAATAGGTGCCTTAAATAAATATATCTTGCATATGAATCTAAGTACCTTGATGGATTCTTCTAAGTAAACAAACTTGCATTTATATTGTTTATTTATAGTCATGCCTTTTTGAATTAAATTCATAGGTTCTGATATTAGTTGTTCTGGTGTTAACTATTTTTTTTTTAGAACCATTGGGTTTATTCAAACCTTCACATGTTGATTGCCAACATTTTATACTGCAGTGAAATAATGTAATAGTTTCCTAATTTTTTATTTCTTTATAAGATTTAAGGGTGAACATAGTTTCATTTGGTTCTGTTCTAAGAGAACTGAGTTGACCTTGAATCAATGTTTTTATTTTTATAATGGAACCAACGTTTTATTTTTATTTATTTATTTATTTTTTATTTTAAGATATGGAAAAATCTGAATCGGACGATTCTGTTCTGGTTCCAAAATTTTCTAATGATAAATGTAAATTAAAATCTATCACCATATTCATGAGTTAGTAATATATATCTAAATAAAAAAAAAAAAAAAAT
>NW_019246268.1:0-1466 GCF_002742605.1 Olea europaea var. sylvestris
TTTTCAAAACTCCACTCTACGCATTGAATCAGGGTCTGGGACCATCACCAATGATTCCAGAAGGGTCGAAAACCCCAAACCCCTAACCCTAAACCAAAACCAAACCCTAAACAGCACTTTCTCTCTCTAACGCAAAACACTCTCCCTTCTCTCTAAAATGGGAGACCAATCACAAACTTTCAAAAATCTTGATCCACCACCCGACATACAACCTTTACCCGGTGGATTTCAACCCCAAACAACCCAAAATCTTCCAGCACTTCACGCTACAATGGTTTTGGAAGCAATAGATCAGATTTATATGAAAATGTTGATGGCACGAATCCCAATGTTGTCAAAACACCAATCTACGCATTGAATCAGGGTCTGGGACCATCACCAATGACTCCAGAAGGGTCGAAATCCCTAAACCCTAAACCATAAACCCCAAACCCTGAAACCTAAACCAAAACCAAACCCTAAACCACACTTTCTCTCTCTAACCCAAAACCCTCTCCCTTCTCTCTAGAATGGGAGACAAATCACAAACCTTCAGAAATATTGATCCACCACCCGACATACCACCTTTACCCGGTGGATTTCAACCCCAAACAACCAAAAATCATCCAGTACTGCAAGCCACAATGGTTTTGGAAGCAATAGAATCAGATTTATATGAAAACATTGATGGTACGAATCCCAATGTTTTCAAAACTCCACTCTACGCATTGAATCAGGGTCTGGGACCATCACCAATGATTCCTGAAGGGTCGAAAACCCTAAACCCCTAACCCTAAACCAAAACCAAACCCTAAACAGCACTTTCTCTCTTTAACGCAAAATGCTCTCCCTTCTCTCTAAAATGGGAGACCAATCACAAACTTTCAAAAAATTTGATCTACCACCCGACATACAACCTTTACCCGGTGGATTTCAACCCCAAACAACCCAAAATCTTCCAGCACTTCACGCTACAATGGTTTTGGAAGCAATAGAATCAGATTTATATGAAAATGTTGATGGCACGAATCCCAATGTTGTCAAAACTCCAATCTACGCATTGAATCAGGGTCTGGGACCATCACCAATGACTCCAGAAGGGTCGAAATCCCTAAACCCTAAACCATAAACCCCAAACCCCAAACCCCAAACCCTGAACCCTAAACCAAAACCAAACCCTAAACCACACTTTCTCTCTCTAGCCCAAAACGCTCTCCCTTCTCTCTAGAATGCGAGACAAACTACAAACCTTCAAAAATCTTGATCCACCATCCGTCATACCACCTTTACGCGGTGGATTTCAACCCCAACCAACCAAAAATCTTCCACCACTTCAAGCCACAATGGTTTTGGAAGCAATAAAATCAGATGTATATGAAAAAGTTGATGGCACGAATCCCAGTATTTTCAAAACTCCACTCTACGCATAGAATCAAGGTCTGGGACCATTACCAATGATTCCAGAAGGGCCGTAATCCCTAAACCCC
>NW_019246269.1:0-1465 GCF_002742605.1 Olea europaea var. sylvestris
TTTAAAATAGGTTTTTCGATCTTTAAATCTCTAGGTGAAGCAGGAAAATCTACCTTTTCTTTTTCTTTAATTCTGTCTAAAGGTTTAGCTAGGGATTGAAGACATAGGTTTCTCTTACTATTTTGCTTTGTAAATGAATTTAAGCCTATAGTTTTAACTACAACTTTAGTTTTAAATAGTTTAGCAAACCCGTTTGTTTTGAGAGTTGCTTCATCTCTCCTAATACTCATAGGATTTGTAGGGTATATACCTTTATCTCCTTCTTCTCAAGGTTCTTATATATGTTCAATGGCTCCTATTAAGGGTCGTATTAAATTGAACCACTGTACAAATGGTATGACAATTGAGTTATTTTCTAATAAAGAATAAATTTGTTCTTGAATAATTATATTTTCGTTCGAAGAATGATTTTTAAAGAATGGTTCTCTAGATGCCTGATTCTTTTCTTTCAAAAATTCTCTTCGAATTTTTTCTTAATTAATAATTCTGAACTCATTAAGAGTTTGAATAGTATTAGTTGAGAAGTTAATTTCTTAAGAGGTTGGAGGATTGATGCTTCCTCTCCTCTTATATACTCCATGGGTATATTAGAGAAAGAATTTCGTACTCCAATAAATTTAGGTGAAGAATCGGTATCGGGTCATCTAGTCTATAAAAATCCAGGTATAGAAGAATTAGACCTTCTTGAAGCTCAATTTTTAAGTGGTTTTAGATTCTTCTTGAAGCTCAATTTTTAAGAGCAGTTCTAGTGAATAACCAGATGATGTGTAGTATCAAAACCAAAGGACTTTTTTAATATTTGTTTTTGTCTACTTTAAATTATGCAAATCTCAAATATGGTATTACCAAGTCCAAAAGACAACCTTGGCCACGCCAAGACGTCTAGGCACACCCCACCTAGAGATAATCTTTACTAGTACTTCCTTTGGTTTTCTTGTCAAGTAAATAAACATAGAGAATTTCCTAAAAAAAGAAAGCAAAAGGAGAACGATACATGAAAAAGAGGAACTATAAAAAATCAACTCCTCAAGAAGCTATAACTCCATGAAAAAAATTTCCAATAAGAAAAACCTTTTTCACGAAACCGTAACTTATCAAAAATAAAGGGTGGGGTTTAAGTCAAGGCTTTAGACCTACTTTCCAATGTAAATTCAGAGATGTTTAAATCAGCCCTTGTTCCACTTCTATTAAAGTAGGTTTCCACGGTTCCATTAGGAGTTTAAATTATTTGTTCTACATCTTGATTTTCAATTGTCCTTGGTTCAGTGGCTCCTTCCCATGGCCATAGTTTGGGAAGAGAAATATCACTCCAAGATATAGCCTTGGCTGGACAGTTCTAGACTTAGCAAGTGCTTTTCTTACTTACTCTTTTAGAGTTCGGGCTTAAAGTGTTCATGACTTTATAAAAAAATTCTATCGATTATAGCGACATGCTCACCTAATGCATTCATTTCGTATTCTTTAG
>NW_019246270.1:0-1465 GCF_002742605.1 Olea europaea var. sylvestris
ATAAAAAATCACTTTTCATTGGCTCGATTCCAACCGAATTAGACTAGCAATTCGCCAAAAACGAACAAACCCGAAGTCAAAAAGCACTTTTCATTGGCTCGATTCCAATCAAATTGGACAGCAATTCACCTAAAACGATCGAACCGAAAGTTATCATGAAGGTAAAAACCTCTTTTCATTGGCTCGATTCCAATCGAATTAGACTTGCAATTTGCCAAAAATGAACAAACCCGAAGTTATCGTGAAATAAAAAACCAATTTTCATTGCCTCGATTCCAATCGAATTTGACTGCCAATAAGCCGAAAACGATCAAATCCAAAGTCAAAAACCACTTTTCATTGGCTCGATTCCAATCAAATTAGACAGCAATTCACCTAAAACAAACAAACCGGAAGTTATCATGAAAGCAAAAACCTCTTTTCATTGGCTCGATTCCAATCGAATTAGACTAGCGATTCGCCAAAAATGAACAAACCCGAAGTTATCATGAAATAAAAAACCTATTTTCATTGCCTCGATTCCAATCAAATTTGACTAGTAATAAGCCGAAAAGGATCAAACCCGAAGCTATCATGAAATCGAAAACCACTTTTCATTGTCACGATTCCAATCGAATTTAGCAAGCAATTTTTCAAAAACGATCACACCCGACGTTATCATGAAATCGAAATCAACTTTTCATTGGCTCGATTCCAATCGAATTAGACTAGCAATTAGTCGAAAATAAACAAACTCGAAATTATCATGAAATCAAAAACCACTTCTCATTGGCTCGGTTCCAATCTAATTAGACAAGCAATTTCCGAAAACGATCAAATCCGAAGTTATCATGAAATCAAAAACCACTTTTCATTGGCTCGATTACAATCGAATTAGACTAGCATTTCGCCAAAAAACGAACAAAGCAGAATTTATCATGAAATCAAAAACCACTTTTCATTAGCTCGATTCCAATCGAATTATACTTGCAATTTGCCCAAGACGAACAAACCCGAAGTCATCATGAAATCAAAAACCACTTCATTGGCTTGATTCCAATTGAATTAGAATAGCAATTTCCGAAAGACAAACAAACCCGATGTTTTCATGAAATCGAAAGCCACTTTTCATTAGCTCAATTCTAATCGAATTAGACTAGCAATTCGCCAAAAATATACAAACCAGACGTTATCATGAAATCAAAACCACTTTTCATTGGCTCGATTCCAATCGAATTAGACTAGCAATTCGCCAAAGACGAACATACCCGATATTTTCATGAAATCGAAAACCACTTTTCATTGGCTCGATTCTAATCGAATCAGACTAGCAATTTGCCAAAAATGATAAAAGCCGAAGTTATAATTTAATCAAAAATAACTTTTCATTGGCTCTATTCCAGTCAAATTTGTCTAGTATTTCGCCAAAAACGAACAAACCCGAAGTTATCATGAAATCAAAAATCACTTTTCATTGGCTCGATTC
>NW_019246271.1:0-1465 GCF_002742605.1 Olea europaea var. sylvestris
GACGAAGTGGTGAGTTCAATCCAAAATGGTCGCTACATTTCCAAAAAGTACTTATGGGCCTAAAACGGACACCGTATGCAAAACTTACGCTCAATTCTTCGTCCGCCGACTCTCCAAGCATTCTAAATATACAAGCGCTCATTCATTCGAAAAATATCCAAAATCCCTCATACGTCACGACGAAGTTGTAAGTTCAATCCAAAACGGCCGCTACATTTCCAAAAAGTACTTATGGGTCCAAAACGGATGCCGTGTGCAAAAGTTATGCTCAATTCTTCGTACGCCGACTCTCCAAGCGTTCGAAATATGCAAGTGCGCATTCTTTAGAAAAATGGCCGAAATCCTTCGTACGTCACGATAAAGTTGTGTGATCAATCCAAAACGGTCGCTACATTTCCAAAAAGTTCTTGTGGGCCCAAAACGGACACCGTGTGCAAAAGTTACGCTCAATTCTTCGTCCGCAGACTCTCCAAGCGTCCTAAATATACAAGTGCGCATTCTTTAGAAAAATGGCCAAAATCCTTCGTACGTCACGATAAAGTTGTGTGTTCAATCCGAAACGGTCTCTACGTTTCCAAAAAGTACTAATGGGCCCAAAACGGACACCGTGTGCAAAAGTTACGCTCAATTCTTCGTCCGCCAACTCTCCAAGCGTTCTAAATATAAAAGTGTTCATTCTTTCAAAAAACAACCAAAATCCCTCGCACGTGACGACGAAGTGGTGAGTTCAATCCAAAACGGCCGCTACATTTCCTAAAAGTTCTTATTGGCCCAAAACGGACACCATGTGCAAAAGTTATGCTCAATTCTTCGTCCGTCGACTCTCCAAGCGTTCTAAATATACAAGCGCTCATTCTTTCGATAAATAACCAAAATCCCTCGTACGTCACGACGAAGTTGTGAGTTCAATCCAAAACGATCGCTATATTTCCAAAAAGTACTTATGGGCCTAAAATTGACACCGTGTGCAAAAGTTACGCTCAATTCTTCGTCCGTCGACTCTCCAAGCGTTCTAAATATACAAGCGCTCATTCTTTCGATAAATAACCAAAATCCCTCGTACGTCACGACGAAGTTGTGAGTTCAATCCAAAACGATCGCTATATTTCCAAAAAGTACTTATGGGCCTAAAACGGACACCATGTGCAAAAGTTACGCTCAATTCTTCGTCCGCCGACTGTCCAAGCGTTCTAAATATACATGCGCTCATTCTTCTGAAAAATGGTCGAAATTCCTCATACGTCACGACGAAGTTGTGAGTTCAATCCAAAATGGTCGCTACATTTCCAAAAGTTCTTGTGGGCCCAAATTGGACGGCGTGTGCAAAAGTTACGCTTTATTCTTCGTCCGCTGACTCTCCAAGCATTTTAAATATGCAAGTTCTCATTCTTTTAAAAAATCGCCAAAATCCCTCGTACGTCACAACGAAGTGGTGAGTTCAATCCAAAACGGTCGCTACATTTCC
>NW_019246272.1:0-1465 GCF_002742605.1 Olea europaea var. sylvestris
CTTTTCATTTTCCATTTTTACACACCTTTTCATTTTCCAATTTTTACACACCTTTTCATTTAATATTTGAACCAATTCCTACACTAACTCACTGTGATCGAGTATACGAGATTAAGACAAGAATTTGAAAAATATATATATAAAATAATAAAGTACCTGCCCAGAAAGGAGGAACTCCACTAAGAAGAATGTATAACATGACTCCGATACTCCAAATATCAACTTCTGGTCCATTCCTCTCTTCAAGACTTCAGGAGCTATATAATATGAACTACCAACAATGTCTTTAAATACTTCTCCTGCCGTAATTAAAGCCAAATTATGACGAGACATGTCGAGGACACAAATAAAATTTTAACTTTGCGACTTTTCTGGTAGCTTAATCTTTATATGATGTAGTTCGTTTAACATGATATTAGTATGATTATTTATGAAAATAATGTGTGTGTGTCAGTTAATATGTTCATATTACAATACAATAATCCTTCCATTTACCCTTGTTCTAAGATATCAAATTATTCGAAGAACCCAAGAAATAAATATTAATTCCACCAAGAATCAAGAAAATGTTAATAGAAATATTGCCTAACCTTGTTTTATAAACACAGATAAACTGAAATCTGCGGCCTTTAGAGGTGAATCTTCATCCTTACTCAAAAGGAGAAAATTATCCGGCTTGAGATCCCGGTGAATGACCCCCATTGAATGGCATGTATGCACGATTTCTACGATTGATCTGAGCAAGGACGTGGATGCGCGTTCTGTGTGATGTCCCTTAGAGACGATCCGGTCAAAAAGTACTTCACCCGTTCACAATTCCATTACCAAATGCACCGAATGTTTGTCCTCGTAAGTGCCCTTGAATTTCACGATATTAGGTTGTCCTATCAAATGATGCAGGATTTGAACTTCCCTTCGAACATCCTCCATATCTTCCTTGTTCACTAGTTTCTTTTTCGCTATCATTTTACAAGCGAAATGCTCGCCGGTTTGCTAGAGCGTGCATAAATGTGTGACGTCGGATTGTCCCCTCTCGAGCTCCTTTCCAACCGTGTACAACAACCGGATGTCCGCCATTGGCCGGCCTAAAACTGGTCCTATGGGGGGTTCTTTTGAAGGCTTTGGAGAGCAGTTGGGCGAGGCAGTAGGCAGGGTGGACTTCGGTGGCTGGCTGACGGAGGTGTATTGAAGTGTTGCCTCCACCGTCCCTGCTGCTACCGTCTGCCGCAGCACTTTCATTAACAGATTCAGATTTTCCCTCTGCATTGTTATTAGCTTCAGCTTCTGCTGAGTGATCCTGGAGCAACAATTCCCCATTGAAGGAAATATCAACAGGAACAGAGAAGCTGAAAAATATTGAAAAATTAGAGATTGAAAACAGATCAAAAGGACTGTTTAGAGAGAGTAAAGCTAGAGAAGAGAGCGGGAGAGAGAGAACGAGAGAGGCATCGCATGGGATTGGATT
>NW_019246273.1:0-1465 GCF_002742605.1 Olea europaea var. sylvestris
AACTAAACCAAATTGAAATTTTAGTCAAATTTGATTGGAAGAGCACCAATAATCGAAATCTAGATGAAATTTTACTCAAATTTGATTGAAAACGCGTCATTTAACAAAACTCTGATGAAATTGTAGTCATATATGATTTGAAGAGCGACAATGAACAAAATTCAGACGAAATTTTAGTCAAATTTGATTGGAAATGTGCCAATGAACCAAACTCAAGTGAAATTTTAGTCAAATTTGATTGGAAACAGGCTAATGAACAAAACCCTGGTGAAATATTACTCAAATTTGATTGAAAACGTGCCATTTAACAAAACTTCGATGAAATTGCAGTCATATTTGATTTGAAGCTTGCCAATGAAAAAAATCTAGAAAAATTTTTAGTCAAATTTGATTGGAAACGCATCTGTGAACCATACTCAAGTGAATTTTTTGTCAAATTTGATTGAAATGCTCCAAACAACAAAATTCATGTGAAATTTTAGTCAAATTTGACTGGAAATGCACCAATAAGCTAAATTCAAGTGAAATTTTAATCAAATTTAATCGGAAGAGCACCAATGATCAAAATCCAGATGAAAATTTATTCAAATTTGATTGAAAACACGTCATTTAGCAAAATTCAAATGAAATTGTCGTCATATTTGTTTTGAAGCATGACAATAAACAAAATTCAGATAAAATTTTAGTCAAATTTGATCGAAAACGCGCAATGAATTAAAATCAAGTGAATTTTTAGTCAAATTTGATTGGAAACGCAGGAATGAACAAAGTCTAGAAAGAATTAGTCAAATTTGATTGGAAACCCATCAATGAACTATACTCAAGTGAAATTTTAGTCAAATTTGATTTGAAATGCGCCAAACAACAAAATTCTGATGAAATTTTAGATAAATTTCACTGGAAACGTGCCAACGAACTAAACTAAAGTGAAGTTTTAGTCAAATTTGATTGGAAGAGCACCAATGATCAAAATCAAGATGAAATCTTAGTCAAATTTGATTGAAAAAGCCCCATTAAAAAAACTCAGAGGAAATTGTGTCCTTTTTTATTTGACACGCGATAATGAACAAAATCCAACCGAAATTTTAGTCAAATTTCATTGGAAATGCACCAATGAACTAAACTCAAGTGAGATTTTAGACAAATTTGATTAGAAACACGCTAATGAACAAAACCTAGGTGAAATTTTAGTCAAATTTGATTGGAAACGTGCCAATGACCCATGTGAAATTTTAGTGGAATTTGATTAGAAATGCACCAATGAACAAAATACAGATGAAATTTGATTGAAAATGAGTCATTTAACCAAACTCAGATGAAATTGTAGTCATATTTGATTTGAAGCGCGACAATGAACAAAATTTCGACGAAATTTTAGTCAAATTTGATTGGAAACGCGCCAACGAACTAAAATCCAAATGATATTTTAGTCAAATTTGATTGAAAACACGTTAATAAACAAAAT
>NW_019246274.1:0-1465 GCF_002742605.1 Olea europaea var. sylvestris
TTCAAAATCTTCTTTAAAATGCTCATCACTATGAACCTCATTCAAATTCACTCCTAATCTTAGCAGTGAAGGCTATAAACTTCCCACTCTCATCATGAGTGGACCTCTTACTTTAATTATCCAAGCTAGACTCATCATTAGTAAGAGTTGCATTCATAGCTTTACCTTGATTTCTATTACGGTTAGTGCCCTCACTCCTATATTGGCCAAAACCTTGATACTTATGATATCTCACAGAGTGATTTCTTTTTTTAGATTCATTGGGAGCACCTCTATGTCTCTCTGGAGGCTTTTTCTTATTTTTAAACATTTTTTGAAATTTCTTAGCAAAATAAGTTATTTCCTCATTATTAATGGTCTTTGTATCAGTAGAGTCATACTCTCATTCTCTAGCAATGTTCAAGGCTATAAACTTGTTCTTCTTAAGTTGAGATATAGTGAGTTTATAAGTTTTGAGAGATCCAACTGATTCTTCAATCTTAATCGCATCCAAATCCTTGCTTTCCTTGATAGCCATGATTTTAGACCTAAATCTCTCAAATAAAAATCTAAGAATTTTTTGACAATCTTAGGCTCATGAATTCTCTCAACTAAGTTGAAGCTAAAATTAACTATGTAATTTAAGTTTACACAGAAATTATCAAAAGTCTCATCATCCTTCATCATAATCTTTTCAAACCTTGTGGTCAACATCTATAATTTAGAGTTATTAACAGACTAAGTTCCTTCATGTGTGGTCTATAAAATATCTCAAACCTCTATATAATGCTCAATTTTCTTTTTAATCTGGTATCATACCTTCTTGTGGAGGGATCTCACCAACTTCTATGAATGGAAAGCAATCCTCTCAACACTTTCTTATTGACTATAGTATGCCATATCATAGTCCTATTAACAACTCAATTTGCCCATCTATTTGTGGGTGACAAGTTGTAGAGAATAATAGCTTAATCCCTAACTTACTCCATAAAATCTTCCAAAAATAACTAAGGAACTTAACATCTCGATCTGATACAATACTTTTAGATACCCCCTATAAGTATTGTACTTCTTTAATGAATAAATTTGCAATATTAGTGGTATTATCAGTTTTATGACATGGAATGAAATGTGCCATTTTACTAAATTTATCTACTACTACAAATATGGAATCTCTTCATTTCTTAGTCCTAGTTAAACCCAACACAAAGTGCATAGACACATCAACCCAAGGCTCATTAGGAATGGTTAATGGCGTTTACAAACCTTAAGGTAAAACTTTAGACTTAACTTTTTTACAAGTGATGCATCTACTACAAATTCACTCAATATCAACTTTCATCTTAGGCTGATAGAAGTGTTCATTTAACATCTCTAAGGTTTTCTTCATTCAAAAGTCATCTATTAAATCTCTACTATGTGCTTCATGTGCTAACAATTCTTTTATGAACACTTAGGTACACATAACTTATTCTCCCGAAATAAA
>NW_019246275.1:0-1465 GCF_002742605.1 Olea europaea var. sylvestris
CGAAAGAGTGAGCACTTGCAAATTTGGAACGCTGGGATTGTCGACGTACGAAGAATTGAGTGTAACTTTTGCACACGGTGTCTTTTTTGGGCCCGTAAGCCCTTTTCGGAAATGTAGCAACCGTTTTGGATTGAACTCACCACTTCGTCATGACGTGTGAGGGATTTTAGCCATTTTTTGAAGTGTGAGCACTTGAATATTTGGAACGCTTGGATTGTCGGCGTACGAAGAATTGAGCGTAACTTTTGCACCCGGTGTTCGTTTTGGGCCCGTAATTACTTTTGGAAATGTAGCGACCGTTTTGGATTGAACTCACAACTTCGTCGTGACGTATGAGGGATTTCGGCCATTTTTCCTAAGAGTGAGCGCTTGCATATTTGAAACGCTTGGATTGTCGACGTACGAAGAATTGATCGCAACTTTTGCACCTGGTGTCTGTTTTGGGCCCGTAAGTACTTTATGGAAATTTAGCGATCTTTTTGGATTGAACTCACCACCTCATTGTGACGTATGAGGGATTTCGGCCATTTTTCGAAAGAGTGAGCACTTGCATATTTGGACCGCTTGGATTGTCGGCGTACGAAGAATTGAGCGTAACTTTTGCACCCGGTGTTCGTTTCGAGCCCGTAAGTACTTTTTGGAAATGTAGCGACCGTTTTGGATTGAACTCACCACTTCTTCGTGACGTAAGAGGGATTTCACCCATTCTTCAAAAGAGTTAGCACTTGCATATTTCGAACGCTTGGATTGTCGGCGTACGAAGAATTGAGCGTAACTTTTGCACACGGTGTCCGTTTTGGGCCCGTAAGCCCTTTTCGGAAACGTAGCAACCGTTTTGGATTGAACTCACCACTTCGTCGTGACGTATGAGGGATTTTGGCCAATTTTTGAAAGAGTGAGCACTTGCATATTTAAAACGCTTGGATTGTCGGCGTACGAAGAATTGAGCGTAACTTTTGCACCTGGTGTTCGTTTTGGGCCCGTAAGTACTTTTGGAAATGTAGCGACCGTTTTGGATTGAACTCACAACTTCGTCGTGACGTATGGGGGATTTCGGCCACTTTTCCTAAGAGTGTGCGCTTGCATATTTGAAACGCTTGGATTGTCGACGTACGAAGAATTGAGCGCAACTTTTGCACCTGGTGTCTGTTTTGGGCCTGTAAGTACTTTGTGGAAATGTAGCGACCTTTTTGGATTGAACTCACCACTTCATCGTGACGTATGAGGGATTTCGGCCGTTTTTCGAAAGTGTGAGCACTTGCATATTTGGAACGCTTGGATTGTCGGCGTACGAAGAATTGAGCGTTAATTTTGCACACAGTGCCCGTTTTAGGCCCATATGTACTTTTTGGAAATGTAGCGACCGTTTTAGATTGAACTCACCACTTCTTCGTGACGTATGAGGGATATCGGCCATTTTTCGAAAGAGTGAGCACTTGCATATTTGGAACGCTTGGATTGTCGG
>NW_019246276.1:0-1465 GCF_002742605.1 Olea europaea var. sylvestris
TGGGATGTAATTATGCAACCATTCGTTGTAGAGAGAGGGAACTGTCTTTTCAGAACCAGGAGAAGAGCAATTCTCTTTCTTCGAAATAAAGACCAAACCCCATCTCCAACTAGTATCGGCCTTGCAAGCTGAGAAAATGATAAGAAAAGAAACGTACCAATGGTTTCTAGTTAACATCTCAGGAGAAAAACAGATGACAATAAAGATTGAGGACGTACCAGTGGTACGAGAGTTTATAGATGTGTTTCCAGAAGAATTACATGGTACTCTACCAGATAGACAGGTGGAGTTCACAATAGATATGGTTCCCGGAGCGGCAACAGTATCTAAAGCTCCATACAGAATGATTCCAAAGGAACTTTAGGAGTTAAAATTTCAATTACAGGAATTGTTGG
This sequence comes from Olea europaea var. sylvestris, assembly GCF_002742605.1. NCBI lineage: Eukaryota > Viridiplantae > Streptophyta > Magnoliopsida > Lamiales > Oleaceae > Olea > Olea europaea. The sequence goes on from NW_019246276.1 coordinate 396, forward strand.
ATTGTGGCTTTATTCGACCAAGTGTGTCTCCTCAGGGTGTACCAGTATTGTTCATAAAGAAGAAAGATGGAAGTATGAGGATGTATATTGACTATCAGGAGTTGAACCGTTTGACCATCAAGAATAAATATCATCTCTCGAGAATCAAGAATTTATTTGACCAATTGAAAGGGCTAAGGTATTTTCCAAGATCAACTTACAATCTGGATACCATCAATTGAAGGTTAAAGCAAGTGATATACCCAAGACAGCTTTTCGAACTCGTTATGGACATTACGAGTTCACAGTTATGCCGTTCAGGTTACAAATGTTCCGACAGTGTTCATGGATTTAATGAATCGTGTATTTCATCAATATTTGGATCAATTTATCATAGTCTTCATTGATGACATCTTGATATACTCCAAGAGTAAAGATCAACATGAAGAGCATTTTAGAATGACATTAGAAACACTGCGTAAGGAAAGGTTATACGCCAAATTTAAAAAGTGTGAATTTTGGCTTGAACAAGTTGGATTCTTCAGTCACGTTGTTACTGCACAAGGAATTGAGGTAGATCCAGTAAAAGTGAAAGCAGTAACTAATTGGAATACACCAACTAACGTGAGTGAAGTTTGAAGTTTTCTGGGATTGGCTGGGTACCATCGGAGATTTGTAGAAGGATTCTCCAAAATAACTGGTCCAATGACACAATTGACAAGAAAATGAATAAAGTTTCAATGGACACATAAGTGTGCACAGAGCTTTCAGGAGCTAAAACGACGATTGATTTCAGCACCCGTGTTAGCTATACCCGAAGGTTCGAAAGGATTTGTTATATATAGTGATGCATCCAAACAAGGTTTAAGATGTGTACTGATGCAGCACAAAAAAGATTGCCTATACATCAAGACAATTGAAGTAACATGAACTGAACTACCCGATGCATGATCTAGAACTTGTTGCAGTAGTGCATGCTTTAAAGATATGGCGCCATTACTTATATGAAGGGAAGTGCGACATTTACTTGAATCATAAAAGTCTCAAATATTTCTTCACACAGAAGGAATTGAATATGAGACAGAGACGAT
>NW_019246277.1:0-20564 GCF_002742605.1 Olea europaea var. sylvestris
TATGTAGGTTTTGATCACATTTTTGAGATTTGGGATCGTGATCATTTGTGTGGTGAAATGACTTTGAACATGGAATGACCTTTGACTAGATAAATCTAAAGCTCTAGTATGTTTTCCTTAAAAGAAATAGATTACTGAGATTCAAAAATTTTGAAATATACGAAAAAATGATATTTATCTTATACTCTTTTTCAGAACCTATTTGACTAGAGAAATTAAGCAGGAGTGGTTTCTCATGACTTGATGCCCTATGGTCAACAGACATAGAATTATGAGCCTAAAACTCATTACGGGAGTCATCTTAATCCCTTAATGGAGAAGTGATTGTACATAAGATATATAAGAAAAATGAGAAGAAAAATAATAATAATATATGTGCGTATTGATAGGGGTAGAAAGAAAAGTTATACATTGAAAAATGATTATGAGCATTTTATTTAAAAGGTCCTACTTGCACTGGGTTTGACTTCATTCTTTGAGGAAAATATTTCACTTATCTATGATTTTTTGCTTGTCCTTGCTCATTGATTTGAGATTTGCTTACTCCTAGGAGTCTAGTGAGACTTTTTCTAGGTGTAATTTATATAATTTACTCCATTTAGGTCTAAAATAAATTATGTAAAAAAAGTTTACCTTTTATGAATTATGCATGTGTAAGCAAGCAAATAATTATTCAAGATGAAAATTCACGAACTTTTTTTTTTTTTTTAAAGGTTGGTCTAAAAATTGGAAAATTTGAATTTTCCTATCACATGTTTTTGCATAAATTTTACATCATTATATATGTGCATATTTTTTGCTCATTCCTCTATGTTTTACATGATTATTACTTGTCTTTCCTTTGTTATTCATGACAAAAAAGGGGAGAGATGTTAATTTATTTCATAGAGCTGATTATATGAGTTAGGGGGAGAATTTTAAAAATTTGAATTTTTTTTTATCAATGGATGACTTAAAGGGAGTCATTTAATTTTTTTTTGCTATAATTTCATTTGATATATTTGTTTTGGTGTTACACATGTTTTATTATGTATTTTATTTAACTTAGTTATTTGATTTTTATTTTTATAGTTTTCTCTTGCTTTTCATGTGGTATTGTGGTTTCCATGTGTTTCAGAAAAACAAGTTGACAAGTTGCTAACGTGTACTTTGGAAAGTATCTATTAGGTAGATTGTAGTGGACTTTTGACTCTGAAATAAATGATTTTGTCACGGATTACCGAAGGGAGAGATTTTTAAATCCAAATTGTAATTGGCAATCTTCTAAGACAAAATCAAGTCGTAGCTAAATTGTATTAGGAGTTATAATCAAAGTCAAAATAGTTAAAGATTCATAGTATAGTTCCTAAAAGAGTTCAAGACATCAACGATGTCCAAGAAGATCCCATATGATCAAGGAAATGCAATTAGAAGTATAAAGGGCGTCAAAGAACCACAAAAGTTATGCTCTAAATTTTTACTCGCAACTTTCAATGCATTTTTCACGTAGAAATCATTCGAATTCAAAGAATGCTATGTCTAGAGGAATTGTAGTCATCGCGTCAGCTATCTAAAACATCTTGATGGTGTGTTTGTCACCCATTATTTGGGAAGAATATATTATGAAATATGTGGTTAAAAAAGAAGGAAAAGTTTTTGATTTACGTATAATATTATTTTAATGAAGAATGTGTGGTTGAAAATGAGTACTGTAGAAAAAATAATGGGAAAAAATGGATGACAAACAAGGGATGAATCACCTCAATCCGATATTGATGAAAATACTGACAACTATTCAGCTATCATTCGCCTGTCACTGGCCTGTGCTCGAGTGATGTGGTTATCTGAAAAACAGTAATACTCAATTTTGAAGCCGATTTTGGGTTTCTTTTCATCCCAAAATTACTCATTATAACTATACACACTATGAGACGTCAAAAAGTTTGTTGAATCATATTTATTCCATAGAGATCAATTTTTTGATGATCCAAAACATTCATTGATTCTAAGATTCAGCTATTGTATATTACTTGATTCATAAATTCTTCCAAAACATATTTGGTTGATCAAGCCATATTGTTTCATATTAAATCACAAGATCAAAACATAGAAGGTCATTTGATCAAACACCAAACCACATAATCCATCGAAGATATATCGATACCAGGGATCAGGAACTGTTGCAAAAGCACAAATTGAATAGGACTTAGGTGAGGTACCAGAAGTTAGGATCTAGAATTAGGAACATGCAGTCTAAGAGGGCAAAGATGGAGTCAGAATTTATTTTGAAGGAGTATACCTCCAGTAAAATCAAGCAGACTATAGGAATTGAGGTCAAAAGTTCCATAGGGTAGACGGGTCTAGTCTGTACTGTAAGTTTGCTTCGATTTATAGTGAATTATTAACTGGCAAAGTGCCTGGAGTTTTTACCCACTTAGAGTTTCTCTGTGATCATCTTTGGTATTTTGTACTACTTTAATTATTCATTGTAGCATTGAAACCATAGAGTAATTGAACTTGATTGACTAATCACATAAAAACAATTAAAAGTGACTTGTTGCTTTTTAATTACTTATTTTCACACATTGGGTCTAAATAAATAAATTAGCTAATTAGAACTTTCACTTTTAGCTTATTGTTCTTGCCAATTCCCCCAGTGTATAGATTATTTCTTTTTTCGCTTTCCTTGTTCATTTTGTATTGCATAATTCACGGATATTGAACCTTTTTTTCGTGTAATAAAAGGAGTTTGCTAGTTTTTGCTTCAGGACGAAACTTTGATGATTAATTCAGGATCTTTCTTAATCTCTTGTTAAGGTAAGCTCTCCAAACTAATTTGGAGAATTTTATGATTATTAATTATGGCTTTCTCAAATCTTTAATTAGTTGTAAATTATATGAATTTATGATGTTAAGTTTGTGTACCTCATCCACTCTTGCCATCATCACTTTCAACTTAAAATCTTCATTTAAATCAATCATTATTTCTTTCTTTTTCTTTTTTTTTTCTTTTTTTCTCCTACCATGAAGTTAGTTTGTTTTGATGATGGTTTTAAATTTGTTTGTGTGTTTAGATGCTATCAACCGCACAGATTATTCAACATGGATCATAGTTGGATTTCTTGAAAAATAGATTGGATAAGAGATATGAGGATGGGTTGAGGAACTTTCTAGCTTTTGCACGTGATAATATTCCTAATGGTACATCCACTACTCTATGTCCTTGTCAAAATTGTGGTAATACAACATTTTAGGACCTCAATGTGCTCAAGCACTACCTATTCAGATATGGATTTCATATATTTTTTCAAGAGTGGAGTTTCTATGGTAATTCATTATGTAAGACTCACACTTTAAGATTAGAGAGTAGCCATATAGAAATTGTTGAAAATGACTCTGAGGATGAGGATGATATGATTGACATGTTGAATGATTTAGGCGGTGAAAATGTTGGTATATCCATTTCATCAGTTGAACCAAACGTAAAACATATCCAGAATCATGGTTTTCAAAGAAATGAAGATGACATCAATTACATTAACATGTTCAACCATGCAGTTTAACATGTTTATTTGGACATGTGGCAAAAATGCAAAAGAGATCAAATTTCGAAGCTGTCACATTGAGTGCCGAAGTTGTTTCACTGAGAACAACCGACATAGTTGTATCATTCTTTCCCAGGTAGTTTACCTTTTGCTGTCGAGCTCCCTGAGTATCCTAAGTCCTTTACAACCAAAAGAGAGTCAGGCAAGCACGTCTTTAGAGTTAACTACTATGTAAGCTGATGTGATGTGCATAGTTAATAAATGTTAAGAAAATCAGTCTAGGTTTGTAGAGTGGCTGACCTCTTGTCAAAAGTCTATCAATTTTATTAATGTGGATTAGAGTTTATGTGACACAGAGGGTCGACAAATCAGGCCACGTGGATCCAATCCAACGGTAACCACGTCGGCTTGATCACTATAAATAAGCAATTTTTGTATCAGTTAAAGGGATCTTGGAAATATAGACAAGAGAATACAACATACTTCCATTACTTACTGATCATTTCCTTCTACAAATATACTATCAACAATTTACATACTATGAAATATATCCACTTGTACACTATCTCCTAATGATACCAGTTGGCCATTTTCGAAGGCCAACAGATTGGCGTCGTCTGTGGAAACTTTGGAATAGCTAAACCACGAGAATCCCATAGAAAAGGTAATGAAATCTAAGTTTTCATAAAGATCAAGAACAAAAATCCTTGAATAAAGGAAAACAACTCTAGGAATGGAGTCAAGGAAAGGCTATCTATCAAGAAGGGACATCCATGAGTCCGATGAAGAAAGAAATTGTACCAAGACAGGCTAAAGAACACGTTGGCGAGAAGCCCCAATAATCCAAGAGCCACTACCAACCACCCCGCGGTCTGCCACCAAAAAAATGGCTCAAGGCGCAAGCCCAGGCTTGTAGTAAGGCTCACCAGAGAGTTGGCCGCCGTCACCGTAAACATGAGGACCGTCTCTCGACAAACGCTACAGTACGAAAAGTACTGGAGCACGTGCAAGGCAAATTGGCTAACTTCTCACAAGACGAGGAGGTCGTTCCACTAGAAAGAGAGGTGGATATGGACATGATTACTGACTACATCACAAATCGAAGAATCAAGGAGACTATCGTTCATTTGGAATGCAGTAGAGGCAACGCATCAAGAAGACAGGCCAGTGTCTTCGACAGGCTTGGTCCTCCAAGAAATAGACAGGATCGACCCCCGGTTTCACCCGCTCCAGCCAGGTGCCTTCCTATCTCCTTGAACCAACTAAATGTTGACATATGGTTGACTTCATTCTCAATGTTTTGAACATAACAAATAAGATTGATATTGCTTCTAACAATTTATTTTGGGTAATAATAGTTCAATGTTAAAATCTATCAAGCAACATATATTGGACTTGAAATGAAGATCAAGTTGAAAGTTGCTTATGCATTCAAGTCAAATCAATTGAGACGAGAGCTTAAAAGATAAACGCCAAAAAAAGTCAAGCATCGAAGATCAATGACAAGAAAAATAAAGATCAAAAATTCAAGAGCCAAACATGAAAGAAACTTTGGAGGAAGATCTAAGACTTGATTTCTTAGGCAAAGTGTAAAGGTACTAACACTTTGATACTTGAAAATGAATGGTTAAGCTCAAAATCCTTCTATACATTAAAAACATTTTTTGTGCATTAAAAGTCATTCCAATGCAATGTTTTGATGAAATCTAAAAATGACTTTTAAAAGTAATATTTGGACTTTAAAAAATATTTTTATCATGAAAAATTAGTTAAAAATATTTTCCAAAGGTCCATGCACTTCAAAACTTTCAAATCAGATCAAATGGGGCGAAAACGAAAACACCGCGCTGTCGGGAGGATCAACTGCCCAGAGAGGTGGTCGACCGGACGTAGGAGGTAGTCAACCATACAACCTCTAACGGTCTAGAATTTGACCGTTCTGATTTTTGATTTTTGATGTACAAACGACTATATTGATCTTCAGGACAAGAGGCGGTCGATCGGACTAGTCTTCCGCCAATATAGTTTTTTTTTCTCGTTTTTGAATTCTATAAATATCCTCACTCTTTCCATTCTTAAAGAGATTTCTAAGTGAATCAAAGTGAAATATTTTTGTTTTAAGAATTCTTTGAGCCTTTATTTGCATTCATTTCATTTGTTTCCTCATATCAAAAACTTTGATTGATTTAAACTTATTAATCATCATTCTCATCAAAGTTTTTCATCTTTCTTTGTATTTAACTTATTTATATCATTCTTAAAAGAGTTGTATATTCTTGAAGAAGGTATTTGCACTTACATTGCATAAATCTTTCTATTTCTTCATATTGAAAAACATTGATTGTTGAATCAAATTTCTTAAATAATTTCCTTCATCAAAGTTTTTTTTTTATTTCTTTCTGCTCAACTTATTTATATCAATTTTCAAAGAGAGATATATTCTTGAAGAAATTCTTTACACTTATATTGCATAAACTTTTCAACTTCTTCATATTGAAAACTTTGATTGATTGAATCAAATTTGTAGATTTATCATATTCATCAAAGTTTCTCATTTTTCTCTTAGTACTTGATTTATTATAATCACTCATTAAAAAAGAGATATTTCTTGAGAAGATTATTTGAATTTACATTGCATTTAATTCTTCTTCATCTTCTCATTAAAATACTTTGATTAGTTGAACTTAATTGTTTTTATCAAAGTTTTTCATCTAACACTTGAGCTATCATTTGTTACTATTCATTGAAGTGTTAGCCTCTCTTAGTGCTTAATTTGTTTTGTATTATTTATCAAGAGAGGATTTGATTGTAAAATCACTTTGATAAAGTGTGGGTCGTGTTGAAGTCTCGGAAAGCTCAACATTGTGTAAGGATTGATGCTCCTTGTTGGAAGTCACCGTGTGGGTCATATTGAGGTCCCATAAAGCTCAATAGTGTGGGTCGAGTTGAGGTCCAGAAAATCTCAACGTTGTAAAGGATCGATGCTCCTTGTTTGTAAGTCACCAAAAGCTTTGTAGAAGGTTGGATTGCATCATAAGTTAATCAATATAGTGAAAAAGGCCTTGCTTGTGTTGGAGAGCTTGGTAATGGAGGACGTAGATCATTGCATTGGATCGAACCTCCACAACATATCGTTTGGCTTCTATAGTTTTTACATTTGTTTATTACTTAAATCCTTATATTGTTCTTTGCTTGTTATCGTGTTTGTGGCTATTTGATCAATTGATTCATTCATTTACTTTGTATTGGTTTAAATCTAGAATTAATTTTTGAAAAAGTTTATATAACCAATTCACCCTCCTTTTGGTTAGCTATTCTTGGGTTTTCACTAAATCCATTCAACTCCTTGTTAGAGGGAAATCAGAATGGATAACCTCAACTGAGAACCGTAGATGAGTTCACCCATAGATACATACATCCCTTGCCTAGGAATAAGCGTGAAAGATGAGTTGCACTAGCTCAGATGCGGACCAACCAAGATTAATCATGAGAGAAGAAAAGGCATAAGCCCGGGGAAACGTCTCCATGAAAAACAAAGCAACCGGTCGCCATAGACGAAGTCCTCTCGCAGAAAGAGGGGCTAAGACAAATAACTTCCAGGCCGGACTTCACAACCCTGGACTACATGAATCGACCTTTGCAGCAGGTCGATGAACTAAGGACATAAACCCCACAGAAAAGTGATTCGCTATCTTCCCCATGCCAGAAAAAGGATATAGACAGGAGATGGAAGTCTTGAGAATTACCCTCACGAGAAAGACGAAAGGCCTCGTCTAAAAAAATGAGCACCAATTTTGGCTACTTTGGATTAGCTCCTCTTGTGGAAAGAGGTGTTAAGGCATATAATTGTCGAGGCGAGCCCAATAAAATCAGCTAGTAGGAGCTGACCCCTTAATAGCAATGGTTAAAAAAGTGCAATTTGCTGTCCTCTCCAGTCAAAGCAGCTCAGGCATAAGCCTCATAGAATTATATCATCTAATAGAGCTTGGGCTTAAAAGGTGAAGGCCGACTCTTCTGTTTCAAAGCTAAAAACTTTAGTCCCATCCAAATAAGAGAATCAGAATGGTTAGAAAGGGTATCGCCCTATCTTATGTATAGCCTCAAATCTAGCTATGTAAGGAAGAGGTAAAAATGAAACCAACTCGGCCAGAGTGCCAAATATAGAAAGTGACAGGGAAAGACCCCACATTGAACCAACCCCTAAATATGTGGACACCCTGAAAAGGAGGACTATGCACTAGCTGTCAACATAGCATCTCAAAATCAAAAGGTATGCATAAAAGCCAAAGGGCTTTGAAAAATATGAGCCCCAGCTTCCTTCATAATGTATTTGAAGTAGGCAGCTTCTGTACACAACCTCATCTCCTTCAAAAAAATTTAGACAGCATCTACTATAGATACTAATGCAATGCTTATTAAATTGTCTCGCTTTTAGGGCCCCTTTGTTTTAACATCTACATTTGAATTGTTGATAGCTTGTATATAAAACAAGGCTAGTATATTTCATGACCGTTTACACCATTCTTACCAGTGCCAGTATACATATCATTTTATACTGTTTTTGAGCAAGTAACATGACATGGTCTACTCTACGCCACGAAGAAGCTGTGAAAGCCCTGGGCAAAATGCATAGCATTTTCCGAGGAAATTTCTTTGAAGGAATAAAAGAAAGTAGCCCAAAGGACATTAGCCCATAGAGGCACTTCAGAATGTGAGCTCAACAACAAACGTTAACGAGATTCAGCCCAAGAGGTGGCACCTCGATAAAGGAGGTTAGAACCCGAAAAGGTTCACCTCAGAAATAAAAGCCAGCCCCAAGGGCAGAATAACACGAAGGGTTCGATCCTAAAAAGCCGATCTCCGTGAAAATGGCACAAAAGTCGCCTATAAAAGGATAAGAAACAAAGGAGGACTACTGCAAGTGTGCGACCCTCTCGAAATACCCCCAACTATGAAGCAATAATGATTTTAAGTCCAGTTTGAACATAGATTCTCATAAAAAAGTAAATATTTTATTCATTACTACAATCAAGGACAACCAGCCACTTACAAAGCATTACAAAGCGCTCGCAAAAACAATGGAAAAAAATCAACAATGACAGTATAATCATTATATCAGACACATAAATCGCTGAACTCCTTTTTAAGGATGTCTATCATATACTGTAACCTTTACAATCGCGAGGTCTGCTGGATCATGTTGAAACTCAAATCTATGGCTACAATACACTCTACCTAGTAAATGCTGGTAGAGGAGACAGCCTAGTTGCCCAGGCGAGGCGCATTAGTACCAACCCTTGTGGATCTACATAGTGCGACCCAAGGCACTTCGGATAGAATTTGCACCCTATTGCAACATAAATTATTTAAGGTAATGGACGACCCTCCGCACTTTAGCACTATTCCTAGTGCATTTAAAAGAGATTGTGCTGAGGCTGCATTTCCATTTTTACGGATCCAAGCATCTTGTACACCGCACCCAAGGATCACCCAATTTGCACTCTCCATAGCATTATCCAAAATCAAGCAAATCCTCACATAAACTCTCTTCAAAATCCACAAAGTAAAAGTATTATTTTTGGTTATATTGCAAAGAAATTAGACAAAGCAAGTTGCACCAGCAAATGAATGTTCAATAATGAGCTTTTTATGGGCAAACATATGCATTTTTAATCGTCAGATCTCAAAGATCTAGACCGTCCAAATTTGGGTCACTTATAGACCATTCGATGAAACTAACATTTCAGCTTCAAGGCCCAGATCAATACACATGGGATACATTGAAAATTGAGAGACTGCCCTCCTCAGGATGGCCAAATGGTAGCATAGCAATCTGTGATAATAAATGATGAAAGACGTTCAAACTACCTAAATTGTCTCACGTAGCATATAACTTCGGTTGACACTCTAACCACTTCAATAACAGTACAAACCACCTTGGATTTTACATTCAGCAACTTGGGCCTATATAACTTCGGCCCTCCATATACGTTGATCAAAGGCCACTTATATGTACAAGGCACATATGCCTCGGCCCCTGTCCTGATGGTCATTAACGTAGATATTTGGCAGATTCTTGACAATATGTAAACAATTGGACTTGGGAGGCTGGCATTACGAATTTCTTCCCTTGTCCGAAGTTGATCAAGAAATTGTAAATTATATGTACCCCATGAATCATTGTACATATATTTGGGGGGGGGAGGGGGGGCTATTGTCACTAATCATATGAAATGACCCACGTAGGGTCCTAATATTTGGACACATGGCAAGTATACAAAAGGGATCAACATCCGAAGCTATCGCATTGAGTACTGAAGTTGTATCACTGAGAACTGCTGAAATACCCCTATCTTTCTTTTCGAGGTGGTTTACCTTCTGCTGCCGAGCTCCCTGAGTATCCAAAGTCCTTTATAACCAGAAGAGGGTAAGGCAAGCACGTCTTCAGAGTTGGCTACTAATGTGAGCTGATATGACGTGCCCAGTTAATAAATGTTAGGGATGTCAGCCTAGGTTTGTAGAGTGTCTGATCTCTTTTCAAAAGTTATAATTTAATTAATGTGGATTAGAGTTGATGTGACATAGAGGGTCGACAGATCAAGCCAGTGGATCCAATCCAACATTAACCATATCGGCCTGATCACTATAAATAAGTAATTCTTATATCAGTTAAAGGGATCTTGGAAATATAGACAAGAGAATACAATATACTTCCATTGCTTACTATTCATCTCCTTCTACAAATATACTATCAATAGTTTATATGCTGTGAAATATATCCACGTGTACACTATCTTCTAACTATATCTGTTGTTCATTTTCGGAGGTCAACAATACAAATGATGAGGAAGAAGCAACATTTTTTTTATTTTAAATTTTTTTATTTTCTTACTTTTTTTTAAAACTTTTAATTCTCTTTTTAATGATTTTTGTGGAGATGGAGGTGGTGGGGGTAGGGATAGAGAAAGGTGGGTTAATTTGGAAGATAAAATATTTTTCTTTCGTTAGAATATTTTAAATTATTTTATTTGAGACTATTATATATATTTTAAAAAACTTGAAACTCTAAATGTAATGTGGTCCATACTCCTAGCAGTGATGGTGGTCCATATCTCTCTTCGTTAATATATTACAATGTGATAGCAAAAAAAACCCTAAAAGTTTCATGTATTAATAAAATTATTACAATACACAAATCTTATTACCTATAAGCCTCAAAGTTGTGAGTACGGAGTACCTTTAGTTCCACAATAAACAGTATAGCCACGAGAACAAGATAAAGATTACACATCATAAACACACTTTTAAAAATCTATTGTCCAGGAGTACCTCCAACATAATATTAAAAAAATATCACAAATAAAATTTATAAATGAGTAAGATTGCACAATACAACTAATGGTATATCACAAATCTCAAAATAATAGTGTCATATGAAGCATGGATAAGATTGTAACTGTACCAATTAAATTTATAGTATCAATAAATAAGACTATAATAAAATATATCAGACATTACAATAAATCCTATTTATAGCTCGTTTAGGGAAATCCATGAGTCCTATTATACCTAAAAGAAAACATGAATTTCTTCAAATTTCAATTGCCTACACTTCTCCTGTTTCTCATAGCATACAACCCTACAGTATATTCACAAAAATTTAATTTAAGCATCATTAACGATTTAGACAATCCACTATCTCTCACCTGCAATGTTCAAGGCCATGTGATTCCAGAGATTAAATTATCGCCACATGGAGGTGTTGCCCGGTTCAGTGCTGACTCAGGGAACCCAAATCCCGATATTTACGCCCTAATGTATGTCTTAAATATTTATTACGATTTAGATATTGATATTGATGTTCATAGAAATTGTAAGGAATGTGCTGAACGTGGGTGCTTTTGGAGCGTAAGGCAAGATGGATTATATCAATTGATCAATGGAAAATGGGTAGCGATGGCAGACTGGACTCTGGATCGATAAAAGGGAAATATAGTTCTAAGAATTTACAATGACGTTATTGCAGTTTTCATTAATGAAGCCAAACATTGTTTTTTATTTGCAATTGTGTAAAAATATAATTTGCTTGAAATGAGGGTTGAAAACTGAGTACGTGTCCAAACTTTCAAAATGTTTCGCTTTAATTACCAAACTCATTTTTAGTATAAATTTGGTTAATTGATTAACAAATTTGGTGACGTTTTTTATGGAGAGACTTGGGTAGCAAACTAAATGACAATAGGCTCAAAAATCTACATTAAACTGGGAGTGTTCTAAAACATAAATCTAATGTAGAATTGATGTTTTCTATGTTATTGAAGTCATCTCACAAAGGCCATCAGCCACATAAGCAATGTGAGTTAGGTGGATGAGTAAAACAAAATGAACATGAGTTGAGATCTGCTATCCAAAATTGACTGTCCAACTTCCTGTCCACCCAATGATTCATTAACAAATCACTTTAAATTTACATGTCCAACCCTTTTTTTTTTTTTTTTTTTTACTGCCACATGTATTTAAAAATAGGTGTAAAATGATGTGTCGATGAAGCATTGGGTATATAGCAATTTTGAAAGGTAATTTTGAATAGTAGATCTCAACTAAATGAACACTATCAAAATCTGTTGACTCATGTCAAGTGTTGAGAATTAACAATAAATACTAGTTGCTTCAGGCACGTATACAAAGAAATGACTCTTGGGGGGAGTGTGTGTGTGTGTTTGTATACACTTAGGGCTGTCAATGGATTGAATTTTGATCCGATTCCGATCCGAGTCTGATAAAATTAACGGGATATGCATTTAAGGTTTCAATCCGATAATTTGATTAAGATCTGAATTCGATAATCCATTAACTAAATGGAGTAAATATGGATATATGTCGATCCGATCCGATAACAATCCAATCCGATTTATTATAATAATATTATATATTTTATATATTATATCATAATTTATTAAACATAATTTTTTCCATTTTGAAACTTATATTATGCTTTACGCATAATTTTCAAATAATAAATAATATTAGATAATAGTATAATATTTTTACTTGAAATATTCAAAGAGGTTTAATTTTTTATTAATTAAAATAAAATAAAAATAACTATAGTAATTTGTTTTATAACATCAAAAATTAATAATTAATATGTCCAAAAATAATTTACTTTGTTAAAATTGATATTATTTTTTATTTTAATTTTGTTAAGGCTATGATTTTTAGTGAAAATAATAAAATAAACTAGTAAACACTTAGAATTGACAATTGAGTAGTATCCCACATTGAAAGAGCACTAAAACATTAGAAGAAAATTACCCTTTAAAAATGTAGTATCTCACATAGGAAAATTATTAAAACATTCCAAGAGAAATCTTCTTTAAAAGGAACTAAAGAGGCATCACTTGGATAAAAAATTGATTTGGGCCTTCTAGTATATTAGGTGATCCTATCAAGATAGTTAAAATATTTATTTTTTTTTAGAAAAATTTGGTGGAAAAAAATTCGGATCGGCAAATCGGATATGGATTTAACAATCAAATATTTGTTGGATTATCGGATCGTATCGGATTGGATAATTTTTCTTAACGGATCGGATCGAATTTGAACAGATCCGCTCCATATTCAATCCATTGACAGCCCTATATTCACCTACCAATAGGGACAGACAATAATTGAAATAAATCCAAAGTCTATAATATTCATTAAATAAACCACCAATTACATTGATGGACTTCAATATCTAAACATATTTCCATAAAATTCAAAGGAGAAGGTTAACGGAGCTAAATACAACACGGTTCATGAAACTAACGAAAATGGAACATGAAAAGACATAAATAAATTAAAATCATATTATTGGAACTTGTGAGCCATTTATTCTTGTGAATTGTGGCTGCATCAAATCGTCTTTACACAATACTACTAAATTTAATGACGGATATATTTGGAGGACTAAAGTACTAATTCCAAAAGTTTGGTTACTTTATGATTATAGAAAAGTCCAAAGACTGAAACAGTACATTTTAGATGTTCGGTCATGACCACCAGAGTTTTTCACCCTTTAATTTATGTTAGCCAATTTCAATTAAACTTAAAGCTTGAGAGTTTGTGATGTAGTGTGAATCATAGACACATGAAGTGTTTGAATTGTGATGCCAATTTTGGAATTACAACTCAAACTATTGGGCTATGATGATAGATTGGGCTAAGCCCATTGCAAATACTACAACCCATTGCCCGATAACTCAAACAAGAGGCCCAAAACCCGAGCCCAATGTTTGGCCACGTGTGTTGCTCCGGACCGTTGGATCCCCTAAACCTTAATCTACCGTGATGAGCCCTCATATATATGCTGTCTGATATTTTTCCCTAAACCTAATTTTTCATTTTTACGCGTCTTTTCTTTCTCTCAGTTTGGGAACTCTCTAGAACTAGGGTTTTCTGAACCGTCTCCTTTTTCCTTCGATATCTCTTCGTCTACTATGTGTTTTTCCCCTTGAATCTTCTGTGATCTTGGGTGGTATTCTTTGTGATCCAAAGAGTCTATGTGATTCTATAGAAGGGAAATGAGTAGATACTGGTTTAATGGGGATTTTCAGTCGGTCCATTGAAGTAGCTGTTGACACATAAAAATTCAGCCCAAATCGAACAGCCCAAAGAGTAAAGCCCAATTGGAGGATCCCCAAATCAGATAGCCCAAAGAACGAAATCCAATTGAACGAATCAAGGTGAAGGCCTAAATAAGGGGCCCAAGAGTGCGGTAACGCCATCGCACAAGTTTGCAAGTCGCTCAGAATCTGAGCGAATGGAGTGACATACGGTCGCCCAGAGCTGTTACTCTATTCTCGCTCAAATCTTCAAGTCGCCCAAGGTATCAACAAACATAACGCATTATGATTATCAAGAAATGCAGTTATCAAGGCAGTTGCTAAAGTAGCCTTATCACGTTCCAAGACTCAAGGGATTCAATCGAAAGCGGTTGAACGATGCAAGATAATGGCAGCAGTTAAAAGGGCAGTTTCATGACAAAATAGCCACTACAAAGAAAGTGGGTAGTTATAGGGCGATCAAGCAGTTTTTAGAGCAGTTAATCACAAAGGGATCGCCTATGAAGTATAAAAGGGAGAAAGGACATAGAAGCAAGGACCGAATCCAAAACTCTCGAACAGAGAATATGTAATTTTCATTTCTTTAGCTTTTAGACTTAAACACTTTCTTTTCTGTAACTCGTGTGCTTGCGCCCCTTGGAGGCACGTTGTTTTTCGTCTTCAATTGTAAAGTTCATCGCCAATAAAAGAACACCCCTTTTTGGGACTTTGTCTCAAGAGGTTTCGTCCCTTACACAATCGTCTGATCCTCTTTAATTGTTAGCGAATTAACCTGCGCGAAACAATTTGGCACGCCCGGTGGGACAGTGGTGTTAGGTGTTGAAAGTACAAAAGGTGAAACAATATGCCTCAGAGATCCGACAAGAAAGGAGCAAGTCAGGGAGGAATCCAGTCTGTAATCGAGCGATATGAGGAGCAGCATGCCTCTCCACGAACAGATGGACAAAATCAGAGCAGTAACAGTCGTTACGAACCAATGACGGAGCTGAGTCCTCGAACCGTGCGTGCATTGCTTGGAGAACTAACGTAAGACGTCGTTGAACAGGTAAATCTTCGAAGTATTCATAATATGGAAAGATTTACACAAAATGAAAATGCACACTATGACAATATGGCCAAACAACTAAAGACGTTGAATGAAACAATGAACAAGTTAGTGGGCCAAATATGTCAACCGGCTATACCTCTTGCAAGTCACTTTCAAACTAGGACGATCGTAGGACATAATCCTTCGGTCCCAAATCCAAGTCAAGGGGTAGAACCACTTTCTGGCCCCCTCTACTTCAAACCAAGGAGGTGCTACAATACCAAATCAAAGTAGTAGTAGTGGTATGCCTAACTTGGGGGGTAATCCAAACGTGAGAGATAATGTCCTAAACAATGGACAGAATATTCCACGTGGTAATGAGGGAACAGACGTCCATGCTAATGGTAATGGCCCTAATTATGGTAATTTTGTTGCCAATCAAGGACCAAACATCAGACCTCATGCAAATCAACCGGTTAATCAGCCTATAGGAATTCCATATGATCCCAATATCATGTTGAGGAATCAGATTATGGAAATTGTGCAGGATCAGATGGCCTTTGGGGTGCGTCCTGTCATTAGGCCGACGTACACAAAGCCATATCCTGATTGGGTAGACCAAGCATATCCATGGCCTAGAGGGTACAAAGTGCCAAAATTCTCACTGTTTACTGGTTTAGGAGAGGTGTCTACTCTAGAACACATAGGGCGATTCACGTTGCAAATTGGTGATGTAACTGATTACCATAAAATGAGGCTTTTCCCTAGTTCGTTAACAGGAGTAGCTTTCTCCTGGTTCATCAACTTGCCAGCGAACTCTGTTCAAACATGGCAACAACTGGAATAGTTGTTTCATGCTCAGTTTTATAAAACTGAATCTGAAGTCACTTTGGCTGATTTGGCGAATCTACGTCAAATGCCAAATGAATGGGCAGAAAGTTTTCTCCAAAGGTTCAAAACAGCAATAAGCAAGTGTTTTGTACCTCTGCCCAAAAAAGAATTTGTCAAGATCGCACAAGGCTGCTTGAGCTTTGATTTAAAAAAGAAGTTCCAGGACAAGGAATTTCCCGACCTTTTCCAGTTGAGTGCGAATGTGATTAGGTATGAGCGACTGATAAGAGAAGAAGAACAAATAAAAAATTCTAGTAAAGGGACTTATTACAGAGACCCAAATTTTGACGTTCATACCATCGAGGACGAATCATACAATCAGGCCGAAATGTGTTTAGCCGAATTAGTAAAAGGGGATACATATACTTGTCCCATAGTGGCTAAATCTAGACCATCGGGCAAAGATGAGCCCATAAAGGATGGAAACATAAAGGCTAGAACGATCTCGTTCGATGTGACCAAAGCCGACCTTATATTCGATAAATTATATAGGGATAAGCAAATAAAGCTGAGCGATAAGCACAAATTGTCAAACCCTGAACAAATAAAGGGTAAAAAATATTGTAAGTGGCATAACACATGGTCACATTTGACTAACAATTGCTTGGTTTTCCGTCACGTATTGCAGGATGCTATTGAATCAGGACGAATTACGTTCGACGATAAGAAAAAGATGGCAGTGGACGAGAATCCTTTCCCACAGCCACTTGGGGTAAATATGGTAACGTCTGGGTTCAAGAACAAGTTGCCAAAATTTAAGTTGGTCATAGATGATGGAGAAGAGGATACTAAAACACATCCCAGTGTCTTCGAACGAATCAAAGGGAAAGAACCAAAAAAGGACGAAAATGTCCTGTGTGCAAGATGTAAAAGGGAAGTAAATGGAAACACGGAGAAACCAGAGACATGGCAGCATCCTCATCGCCCTATTTTCTTCCCAAACGTTCAGCCTGGTAGAGGGCGAGGTACATCATTCTATAGAGGACCGCCTTTTAAAAGGCAGTTCAGACCAACAGATGTTGGAAGAACATTTAGGCCGCAACCTCGCCGGCCAAATGTATGGCATTCATTCCAGTACACTGCAGGAAGAGCAATACCCTTCGATGAGATGACTAGAACCCAACAAAGGCGTTTCCAACAAAACTATGGACGAATGATGAGGCAGCAACAAGGAATGCCACACCCTAAAGCACCTCTACTACTCAAGGTAGCCAATCAAAACGTCCTCAAGGGTAATAAAGAGACTGGTACAGATGAATCAATGAAAGAACTGCCAGAAACCTCTTCTGGGAGATCAAGGTTTGAGAGGGACAAAAGGGATGAAGAAGATCCAGATCAGCCCCTAGCTATCCAATTCGGTACGTTGCCTCCTGTCATGGCCAATAATTACCTACTGGCCAATTAGTTCAAGAATAAGGAAAAAGAAGAAGAGAGGGAGGACAACGAAGGAGAAACTTGCGTGCTGGTATGTGAAGAAGGCCAGACTTCTGGAGAGGCCTACAACGATGAAGAGGACGATGGGATGACAAACATTGAAGAAGAAATCGACCTAGAAGCAGAAAGGAAAAAGAGAGGAGTATCGCAAAATACTCTATTTAAGCAACTACATCAAGAGGGAATCCGCGAAGTAGACTTATTGGAGGAGCCATCTGGGCGTCCTTTCGATTTCTACGTACTGTACGGGACACCCAAAGGAAGAAGAGAGTGCCTCGCTCTAAGAAGTATGGGTCACCTCCAAAAATAATGCCTCTTCCCACAGGTTGGATAACCGATGAGGAAGCATTAGAAAAAAGTAAGAAGGAAATTCAGGAGACAGAGGATCAGCGTGACATACTACATGTCGACCTATCACAAGGGGATAATTCGACAGAAAACAAGTAAGAGGTAAAAATAGAGGTTGCCGTAAGGTTGTTTTTAAACGGCCAGCCATGAAGTTGACAAAACACCTGAGGCCATCTTACGTTAAAGCTCTAGTTAACGGCGTCCCAGTGGCAAAAGTGCTTGTCGACAATGGAGCAGCTATAAATACCATTCCATCCAGGATGATGAGAAAGCTCGCAAAGACAGAGGATGATATGATTCCTACAGAAGTCATCCTCACTAGCTTCAATGGAGGAGCAACTTCAGCTAAGGGAGTTATGCCATTGGACATAACTATAGGTACGACTACTAGGACCACTGTCTTCTTTGTAATAGATGGTCCTACTAGTTACAACGTGCTCCTAGGAAGGGATTGGATACACGGACGTCGATGTATTCCCTCGTCGCTCCATCAATGCCTGATTTTTTGGAATGACAAAGGCGAAGCAGAGGTGGTACAGGCCGATCATAGGCCTTTTGTCGCAGAAGCAAACTCAGTGGAAAAGTTCATGTACGAAGGAAACTATGGACCTGTCAGAGTGGTACAAGACGGGGAAGAAACTCAGGTTGTCGCGCAAAGCGAAGAACCATTCTCAGTGGACGCACTCACTGAGATGTTCAAACAGATGAGGCCAAATATAGTGGCCCTGGGAGAGCCAGTGATTGGCAAAAGAATAATCAAGGAATCTTGAATGGATTCTGAATTGCAAAAGCAAATGGCCGATATTCAGGCCTTCAAAGCCAGACTGATGGCTTTCAATAAGGAATGCAATGACAAAGCGAAGGAAGAGACTGCCCTAAAAGCGCTGAAGGACAAGTTGGCAGTATTCGAGTTAGAGCAAAGCCTTGGCCGAGAAGTCAACAAGGTGGACTGTTTGGAAGAGGAAGTACTTACAAAAGAACTGGACGACGAAGTGATGCGGATTGCCAAACCTGGATATGCTCAAGCACAAGACCCTCTGATCAAAGTAAATATTGGCGATGAAGGAGGAGATCACCCAATGTTCATCGGCCAGATGCTCGACCAAGAGGTTAGTAACAAATTAATCGCTTTGTTAAAAGAGTACAAAGATTGTTTTGCTTGGGAATATGAACAAATGCCTGGTTTAGATAGAGACTTGGTGGAACATAGGTTACCAACTAAGCCTAACTTTAAACCTCATAGGCAGCCTCCTAGAAAGGGTGTGTATAGACTTTAGAAATTTAAACGTAGCTACACCCAAAGATGAGTATCCAATGCCCACCGTAGATTCTTTAGTAGATTCAACTGCCGGATATGTCATGTATTCTTTCATGGATGGGTATTCAGGATACAATCAAATTTATATAGCTGTAGAAGACATACACAAAACTGCCTTTAGATGCCCTGGGTCTCTAGGATGTTTTTAATGGGTGGTCATGCCTTTCGGCCTAAAAAATGCGGGGACAGCTTATCAAAGGGCAATGAATTTAATCTTTCACGACATGATAGGCAAGTTTGTTGAGGTGTATGTAGACGACATAGTAGTCAAGTCTATTAAAGAAAAAGACCATTTCGAACAGTTAAAATGTTCGTTTGAACGAATGAGGCAATATAAGCTAAAGTTGAATCCCTTGAAGTGTGCATTTGGTGTTAATGCAGGGAACTTTCTTGGTTTTTTAGTACACAAGAGAGGGATTGAACTTGATAAAAATAAAGCGAAGGCCATCCTAGAAAAAAGGAGGTGCAAAGGTTTCTAGGCCAAGTAAATTTTTTAAGACGCTTTATTTCTAACTGTGCAGGGCGAACTAAAGTTTTTTCGCCGCTATTAAAGCTGAAAAATTAGGACGAATTCTTCTGGAAAGAAGAACATCAAAAGGCTTTTGAAAGCCTGAAGACATCTATCAAGTCCACCAGTATTGGTGTCACCAATCCAGGGACGACCAATGAAAGTGTATGTATCGGCTGAAAAAGAATCAATAGCTGGAATGGTCGCACAGGAAGACCAATTTGGTGAAGAAAGGACAATTTATTATTTAAGTAGACGGTTAACGAAATGTGAATGTAATTACTCTGCTGTTGAAAAATTGTGTCTAACACTGTATTTCACATGTACAAAATTAAGGGCTTATTTACTGCCCATAACCGTTTATTTAATTTCTAAAGTAAATTTAGTCAAATATATGTTCTCGCGCCCTATTTTACACCAAAGGGTAGGCCTTTGGACACTAGCTTTATCAGAGTTCGAAATACAATATATACCTCAAAAGGCAGTAAAAAATCAGGCTTTGGCTAACTTCCTAGCCGATCATCCATGCCTTGACATGCCTGAAGAAATCGAATTAGACATCAATTCGTTCAGATTAAAACCTTGGGTATTGTATTTCGATGGGTCAAAGACCTCTAAAGGTGCAGGAGTAGGAGTAGCACTAATTAATCCTTTAGGGATTTGCTACAAGTTCGCATTCACCTTAGACAGAATGTGCACCAACAATCAGGCCGAATACGAAGCCTTGATTGTAGGCCTAGAACTAATGATAGATATGGGAGTAAGAAACGTGATCGTTAAGGGCGATTCTCAATTGGTGATACATCAATTGATTGGTGATTTTAAATGCCAAAGTGATTCCATTATAAGTCAATATGAGATCGCCCAAGAATTATTAGAGGAATTCGATCAAGTAGAACTTCAATGC